>NW_024962262.1:7671282-7686990 GCF_019238085.1 Lagopus leucura
GTTTTTTTTGTGCTGATGTTTTGATATTTTTTTTTTATCTAAAAACAACAAAAAAAAAACAAATTATAAAAAAAAAAAAAAAAAAAAAAAAAAAACATTACAAAAATTTGATGTTATCACTTATATTCAGGAATGTTTTGGAAATAAAAACATTGTAACGGTTCAGTTCACCTTGTATCATATTGCGTGGAGAAAAACAGTATGTGGCTTATCACAGTACTTTATCAAAAATGGATTGGCTTTTCGTCTCCCTTGATACTACTGTCTATTTTTCCCCAAAGCTCTGAAATGAACAGATTTTTAAAGGTGTGTGCTGTGGATGGACTGAAAGCTATTGATTTTTTTTTATTTATTCCTGATAGAAGCAGAAATTGCTTTTTCATCTGGGGAGAGTAAAGCAGCAAATTTTCCTGATCTTTTTGGTGTACAGTACCCTGAGTACTGTGTTTGCTACATCATAATTTGTATTTCTAGCGTTGTAGCATGTAGATTTTCAGCCTATTTTTAATCTAATTGTTTTGCAGAAGGATAGCAGTCTAACTGCACAATATAGCACTGAACTATTTTACACTGCTTCTCAAAATACCCTTTGCCTCCATAACATCCTGATAAAATTTGTTGCTCAAGCTTCCACAAAATCATAGAATCATAGATTCTATAGATAAATAGAATAGATAGAAAATCTAGCTGTACATATGCATGTACATGTGGGACATGGATGATAGTCATGTGAATGGTAAAGTTGAACTGTATTGAGTTTCTGCATCCAATTCAAGAATATTTATTGCTTGCCTGTTTATAAAAAATATATCCCACCTATTTATCTATTACTACATCATGAATGACTTATGGCATCAGAATATAGAATTGCACTTACATTTCATTATTAATTGATTGATCACTGCATACACATGAAGCAGTTGTAATTTTTTTTTGTGATCAATTAACAGTAATATTTTGATTTGTATGTACAGAGTACAGATGTTTTAAAAGTTCTTTAATTTCTTTCAAAGCAGTTCTTATAATAATGTTTTTTGTATAAGCTTCATCATATGTTGATATTTGGAAAATATTTTGTGCTTAACTGTTTTTCTGCCTGGATAATGTAAATTGTGTGACACATTGCTTTTTTTTAATTTGTTTTGCAAGGAATGTCCAAACAAAAATATTTACTTGTAGTTGATTAGAAATATAGGCAACTACAAACTCATCTTTTTTTTAATTTAAAAATTGTCATAAAGAGGAAAAGCAAAAGTGGGCAGGAGGTAGAGGCCTGTGATGACCAACACACTGAGAATCACACCACATCAGCTTTGTCTCTGCCATGCAGAGTCTTTGTGACTGACTTTCCAACCTTGATTTCCCAATCCTATCTTTCTCCATTTTTCTCCCATTTGAGCCTTTCTGTTCTGCAAATGTGTTCTGCAAAATAAAATTTACTGATTCTCAGATAACCTTGCCTCAGAAATAACAGAATCCCATTAATTCCGTTACTGAGATGAGGCCAGTTTTGTTCGTTAATGCATAATTATTGAATGAAAAGTAATACTCTCTGGGCTGCTGAAGTGAATGTACATTGTGTGGTTGGGCAAGAACCAACATGACTATGTAGGGTTGTTTTGTTTTCCTATGTCCTATTGTAACTTCCATATAGAAATAGAAATGCCATTAGGACCAAAGTTACTGAGTGAATATATAGCAGCTTGGAATACTAATGTTTCTTCTAGTGTGATTCTTCTCACTGTTGTGCCTCAGCTTCTGACTGACTGTATTTCCATTTAGTTTCAAATCAAATCCTTACTACTCTTTGATTCTGTCCTCATATTTAGTTCTTCATTTCTGTATAATTGTGCCACCTCTCCTGTGCAAAAACTAGTAGATCAGTGTTTCTAGGAAGAAGATTTTCATATTTCTTTATAGCCAAGTGTTTGGCCATTGATTAGTTGACTCTGCCACTTCTGAAGGAAGCTGTAATATCATGGCCTTGATGGCCTGAAAGTGTCTTCAGCCTGCAGCATATGCCCCCTGAAAATTTGTAGAATACTGAGGAGGAGCATTTGAAATGCACCTAATAAGGTAATTATCAGTGCCATAAAAGATGTACAGAGAACAGTGCATACATTTTCTAGTACATGTGCAGACTGGAAGGCGGTAACAACTCTTATTCCTGAATTGCCCCCACAGCTTCCATTAGCAAATGTTGCTACATTGCTTGCATTAGACAAATGATGACAGCGATAGTGCAGCTTTCATATACATTACTTCTTGAGTTGGAAAGTAATGTATTCAGCCATAGTGTAAGCAGTTAAAGATTTTCTTTTTTTTTTTTTTTTTTCATCTTATTTGTGTGTAGGATGGTTTTTTTTAAGTCAAGAAAGAAAAAAAGGCCATAGGAATATGTACACAATTTCTCCATTTTTAAGTAAAGATTCAAACCAGAATGTTTTGTGTTGTTGATTTTTTTATAGTGGCAAAATGTTATGTGTTTGCCATCAACACGAAATGTCTCCTTATTGTGGAATAAACGGAGTAGGTTTTGCATTGTTCAGGCATTTAGAGGCAGTGAAATAACTGTTTAGCTATCTCAGATAGTTAAAACAATTGCAATACACTTCATAAATCACAAGCAAACAAGATATTTTAGGCAAGGAGTGTGACGGATGAGACTGACAGATATACAATATGTCATTTAGTTACCTTAAGCCCATATTTTTCCCATAATGTAGTAGATGAACTCATTAGTTACAATGAAAAACAGTAAGGAGAAGGCATCTGGTTTTCAACAGCGTGTTTCTGACAGGGTTAAGATCACTAGATCTAGTAATGTTTCTGCTTTGTCTACTGACACGGCCTAGTGCTGCACAAAACTGATGAGGTTTGCTGAAAATTTCCAAGCTTACTGTCAGAATGCTCTAACATCAACAGATGTAACCAGTTACGTTTTTGTTTCTCTTCATGTTTAAAATTATCAGTTTGCTAAGTTGCTTTGAGTTTTTTGGATTTTTTTATGAACGCGTAAGCATTGGAGGTTTAAGATTTCTAATGCATAACAACATGAACTACTGATTCCTTAGTCCTGAATTCTGAAAGTTACAGGAGTGCTATCCCAAATTATAAATGAAGAATAAAACGTATCTGCATTGCTGCAAATCAGATTTGTTGTTTTCTGTGACCCATCCTCAAGAGCTTAGAATTTACCTACAGTAATGCAGATGATTATGATGATATGCATTTTTAGACAGATTTTTCTGAATCACAAAAACTACTTTGCAACAATACTTATTTGAGAAAAAATATGAATCAGTTCTATCCGTTCTGAATTTTATTTTGTTTTGATTTACAAAAAGTAAATTTGACATTTTGAACCTGTAGGATGCTTGCTGATGTTTTGAAAATTGAGTTAATGCACTGGATTTATGCAGTTTTCTCAGATTGCTGTTCATAGTGAGTTTGCACTTCATCTAACTTAAATTATATTTCTGGAATTTGCCTCCAAAAAAGTATTTGAATAACTACTGCTATGTACACTTCCAGCATTATTCTGGCCAGACTGCATCAGCCGAGCTTTTTTTTAAAATATTTTTTTACTGCAATAATATGTTGCTTTTTTTTTTCGTCCAAGAATGGATCTGCATGGTGGCACTTCATCTTTCTGAAATAGGGCAGTGCGTACAGTATTCCATAATGAAACTACCAAAGTCTTCTCTAGTGCCATTAATACTGAGCTGTTTTAGGAATTACTTTTTTCAGCAAAGTTTGGAATCATGTTTGCCTTTTCCTTGACAGTGTGGTATTGATAATGAATAATTACCCAGTGATTGATGTGTCCAGGCCCTTCTTATCAGTCATATTTTGTGACACTCTAGCTTTGCTGTAATTTACTTCTTTGGCTGTATTTTGTTTGACAATAAATACTAAGAAAGCTCTTAGTTTAGCGTTTTGGCGTTCTACTCCATTACTATATTTTTCTCCAAAATAAATCCTGAAATCTTGCTTACTGTTGAACTTTTGTAGTTATCCAGATCTTTTTTCCCCACCGTTTCATAACAGGAAAAAACATGTTTGGTATTCTCCGGTCATGTGTTGCTGTGTCCACTTACATGTCTGGCAAAAAATACTTGCAATTACATCACTAATTTCATAAACTGCTTTTTAAAAAATTGGTTTGGAGTCAATTAATTCCCACAGTTTTGATACATTTAAATTTTACTTCTGGTTTTGTTGGAACATTTGAATTTCCAGAAGACTTCCATGAGCTTTACTGCCTTTGGTTTTGTGTTGGACATCACTGACCTTAATGAAAATTGAGGGTAAATGTACCCTAACTCTGCCATATAATGTACCTTCATTTATGTATAGTCTTCTTTAATTATATAACAGCGGAACCTTATTTTATTTAGAACCTTATATAGATTACAATATACCTTCATTTCACTTTCAGCAGTTTTTTCTTCCTGTTACTATTGGACTTGAATAATTAGCAGAGAAAGCTGTATTACCTTTTTTGTTATATATATTTTTTCCCTTGTAAGTTTCTTTTAGGCCCAATTCATGTGTTTAATTTTTCAGCTGTGCTTTAAGCAATTATAATATTTTCTTTGGGGCTTTTGTAATCTGAATCTTTTTCTCAAGGAGTCAAAACATTTTGCTCCCTAAAGCTACAGACACTGTTTTTACATTCTTTATTAGCAATAACAGCTTCAAGCTGTTCAAATCGGAGTCTGAATTATCATAAAGTAGCCACAACTTCATATACAATGCCATGGCTCCTGTAATTATAACCAAGCATTTGTAAGCTGTGGGTTCTGTCCTGGCCTTTTGGCGTTTTATGTAGCTGTCTCCCCAAGCAGGTAGAATATTCAGCACAGAGGTGCAATTCCTGCTTAAATAGGGCAGCAGTCATCTGCTACAATCAGTCCTACTCTTTGGTTCTCTGTTGGTTCAAACGTGTTGTCTTTAGATGGGTGAAGTATAAAGAGACAAACAAGCAGAAAATTCATTAGGCTCATGCTGTGGATCAGATGTCCCTCTGTGCCAAATATGGGCAGTACTAAGTAGTATTGGATTTTTTACTTCCTGACCAGCAGATGCTAAGTGCATCAAATGCAGCTCATAAATCCTGTTTCTACTTCCTGCCTCGGAAAACAAGGCACATGTCTGTTTGGTAAGAAGTGTTTAAGTCTATTAGGAGCAAGAGAAGGAGGAAGTGGCTTCAGCTTTTATGGCTGTTAAAAGAAAACAATATACCATATAATGGGCCATTATGCTTTGTATTTTTAAAAGCTATTGTTTTCTATCTGTATTTGTTTGTCAACACTTGTAAGTATGATTCATTTTACAGTAGAATTTGTTACAAACACATACGTAATCTTACATGGAAGATTTTTTTCTGGGTATGTGCACACACAGACACATATGTCCTGGTGGTAAATACGTAGATTTTTTACAGCTGATTGTATTACAGAATTAGTAATTAGCTATATGCTTGTTATTAAAGCTATATTATTGACGGATATTTTGTTTGAAATAATTAGGTAGGCAAAGTTTAATCTCTGTATGTTTCTAAAATATTTCCAAAATATCTAAACTAACTGTCTTTAAACCATCCCCTCAAAAAGTGTACATCCTTCATACACCAGCGAGCTGCATTTTCTTATCAGTGCAACTGACTCAATGAAAATAATGTAGTTTGAAATTTTTTAAGTGATTTTGAATGCAAGTTTATTAAAAAGAAAAGACAAATGTGCAGTTTAATCACTTTTGCTAACGTTCCTCTGATTATATAAAATTATTCTTATCTAATGAAGTTTTTGTCTGTTTCACTGCAATAATAAATAGAGGTATGCCTTCTCAGTTACAAGATGTTGTAAAGTCCATTTCAATCTGGATATGTTCCAAACTCAGCAGATTTCACTTTCCCGTCTTCCCATCTCTATGAAGCTGAGCTTATTTTGTTCTTAAAATTTGCCAGAATTTTGCCTTTTGTAGTGAAGGGAGTTATTTTAAAAATGAATAATAGCATCTTTTTTTTTCTTATTATTCATGTACAAATAAATTTAATGTAAATTTAATGAATTTAATGCATTTAATGTAAATCCACGTGTGTAAAATGTGTATAACGTGCATTTTAAACAAAAGGACAAAGCAAACTAAATATCCAGCAGTTTTCTTTTGAATACAAGCTTAAGATTTGCTGTCAGCCATACATATCCTATGTTTTTGTAGTAATCCTGAAGCATAAGTGGTTACATTTTTCTTTAACAGTAACCTCACAAGTGATACCTGTATGCAGTTTCTATCAGTTATGATTTGTAATGTTGTTATTCCTGTTATTCCTGACAGTATTCTGGTATTTGATTACTGTATGAGTTGTGGGCTGTAATATCAAAATATAACTGAGCTTGTACTTTGGGCTCTCCCTTACAAGTCTTTATATATGCAAAAGAGGTGTTCAAACCAAAATGTTTTGTATGCAGAATGAGTATTCAGGCTTAAATTACTAATATTTGTAGGCTTTCTAATAGAAATTTCTGTATTACAAAGCTTCCTAATTATATTTCTAGGAAAAAAAAAATAAAAAGTAACTAAATATTATTCAAAATCTCTATTTCACTGCAGAGACACCAACTGCGTTTCCAGAAAACATCAAAGATAAAGAAACACCAACACCAGTTGAAGATATTCAGCTGGAAAGCTCTATTCCTCATACAGATTCAGGAATTGGTGAAGAACAGATGCCTAATATTTTGAATGGAACAGACTTGGAGACCAGCACAGGCCCTGATGCTATGAGTGAACTGTTGTCTACTCTGTCTTCAGAAGTGAAGAAATCTCAGGAGAGCTTAACTGAAAGCCCCAGTGAAATCTTGAAAACCTCATCATCGATATCCAGTATCAGCCAAAGCAAAGGCATCAATGTCAAGGAAATACTGAAAAGTCTCGTGGCAGCCCCAGTTGAAATTGCAGAATGTGGTCCGGATCCAATCCCTTACCCTGATCCTGCTCTGAAGAGAGAAGCTCAGGCTATTCTTCCCATGCAGTTTCATTCATTTGACAGGTATATGGCTGCATTCATTATTTTATATTGATTGAATTTGAAGAATTTTTCAAACATTGTTATTCTGCTATTGTTTTAAATTTGTCTGTTAAAAATTGCTGTATTACTTCACCTTTTCTTTTTCAGCAAATTATACTGCATAGAACAGACAAAAGTGATTCACCTTGGTTTCCTCTGACAGCAGTGAATATAACTCCAAATTAATAGTAAAAGAAGCCCGTTTTATAGAAATATTATTACAGTTAAATCTTTTATTTTTCTTTTAAAACAACATTTTAGTGAATAGGGAGAGTAGTATCTGCTGATACAGAACAAATTGGTTAAATATTTTTTCGAAGGCTTAAATCCTGGATCCATCACTTCTTTCCTAGCACTGAGATACTTCAGCCATGGCAAATGATTTGTATAGTTGTAGTGGAAACCAGACTTATGTCTTTAAAAAGGAAATAAGCTGAAATCTAAGATATATAAGATATAAATCTAAGATATATGTATATATAAGATATATACTGACTAGTTGAACATTTACACACAGAATTCTTTTTTCTTGCTTTTTGGGCTGTAGATTCCAAACTTCTAATGGAAATAATTTACATTAAATATCCAGCCCATCTCAGTTATCACAGTTTCATTTCAGGGTAAGATGTGCAACTGACAACATTCTTCTAGGAGAAGCGTAGCCTGCTTTATTGTGGGATCAACCTTAAGCCCTGCAAAGATTTAACTTGTGCTGATGTGATTAAATTTTCTGATATAACAAGATTCCTGCAGTTTCTTTGTAAAACCTTTTTCTTTTTCTTTTCTTTTTTTTTTTTTTTTTAATTCTGAACAGAAAATAGGAGGAGTTAAAGATACAAAATATATCTCGAACCTTACAGGACAGTTGTTAAAACATCAGTTCCTCCTGTAGCAAAAATAAATAAAATTCTAAAGGAAAGGAAAACTGAAACAATTGAACAGCCATGTTATGATTTATAAGAAAAAAAAAAAAATCCATCTGCATTTACAGAAGACCTACAAAAATGTCAGAATTGTTTTCATTAAAGTCTTAAAAAATAACAATATATAATCAATGTTTCCAGCATAAACAATAAAGTGCAAGAAGATGCATGAGAACTTTGGAACAAAAGTGAAGCACTTTTTCATCATGAACTGCATAGAAAAGCTGATGACTTTTGTCTATATGTATAGATTAGTACAGAGGCTGCTTTTCCAAAATAATTCAATAAACAATCAACATCTGTTGTTACAAAGAAGATTGGATTGAGTTAGGAACAGTGCAATGTGCCCTACTTGCAATGAATATCACCCTTTCTGATGTTATTTTAGCTCTTATAGCCATTTCAGAGAAAGCTTACATAGCAAGTGCTTCATTAAGAGGATATTTCTTGTTCATCAGTGTGCCAGTGTTAATTTTAGACTGACTTCTGTGTGAAGTGAAAAATATTTTTTCCCCTCTGATCAGGAATCTTTTCTTTCATCCTATGTGAGGAACCATCATATTCCAAAATTTCAGAAATGTCTTTCTGTACATTAAGAAGTAAAGAAATTTATGGTGAATGCAGAATTAAAAGCGCATAACTGTAAGAACAAAAAAAGTTTATTTACTGGAACCTATTCAGATAATTTCTACTTTGGTTAATCAAAAAAATACTCCATTCAGATTTTTATTATTAATTCACAAGATGATAGAAACCTAAATTAACATGGCATATTAGCTTATCAGATGTCTTCGTAGCCTTTAGAGGGAACTTAACATCAAAATGATTGGAATGATGAGTTTAAATTCATGAAGTACAGCTTTATTAAAAAGCATTAAATACTACATAGAGAGGATTGCATTAGGTTGACTATAACCTCTATTTTTGCACAAATGGAAATTAGATTCTTCTTGAAACAAGGACCATCATTATAGATGTTCAAAAATAATTCTGTAGAACTATGGAATTGTTTGAGACGTGCTGTATGGCTAGAGTTTACACATTTTAACAGACACCTCATACTTAATAGGTTCATTTGGGACTTAGAAGCTTTGGGGTTTTTTTTCACTGCTTGCTTTCTTTGATTCTTCTTATCTGTTCTCTTATCTTGCTGACCAAGTTGTGATTCTGTTATTACCTGTACAAGGCGTACAGCTTTATTTGCATATTGGTAGTAGTGTATGTTGTGCCACATCAGCCTTTGGTATTACTTCTTCAGAAAAGAAAAAAAAAAAAAAAGTAGTTGTTAAAGCTGAGAAAAAAGAAGACCATTGTATTAACTTTGTTAGAACATTTTTTTCTCTTTAATAGGACATGTTGCTGTCTGATTTTGTTGAGTGAGATAGATCATATAATTTATTATAGCCTACAACTGTGAAGAAAACATTGGAAGGTTAGGGCAAGTCCCACAGACTCAAGGAGCCTTGCATTCTTACCTCCACAATTAAAGGGATATTACTAAACAGCTGGTATTGTCATAAAAACACTAGTGTTCTTAGCCTACAGGACATCAACTTGCTGTTTGGATCTCATGGCTACATCCCTGAATGCTGACCATTGTTTATACATCGTTATCAGTGTGCTTTGCTCGTGGTTTCAAAGTACTTACACTGATTTTGTGGTAATCTGTAGAGGTAAAAGATAGGTGATTTTTTTTGCTTTTCTTTACAAAGTTACAAAGGAGAATCAGATTGAGATCCCTACCCTGAAATTTTCTATGGGGAATGTGAAACAAATGTTGCTCAATAATATTTAATTATATTGTTCAGATTTAATTAAAATATGACCTAAGAAATCATTACGACTTTTAGCTTGTGATGATTTATGATTTTTTTTCTGTGGTCTCTACTATTCTAATCAGCACTGAAAAAAAAAGAAAAAAAGTTAAAGGTTAGTTGCTTGTCAGTGCATTTTCATGTAAATAGAATTGTGTTTACTGTTATAAACTAATAATCAAAGTAATGCACACTGCATATTTTTTAGAAGCTAGCGCTATGTCTTTAGACCATAGGTTCTGTTGCAGTAGTTTATGCAGCTTTTGGTACTTGACTGAACCTTGTGGCCACTGGTCATGTTTATCCTCTCTGGGGAGAATCATGAGCAATAGAGTGTATTATTTTGACACATTTTATTTGTTTCAGTTCAGCTTTTTTGTTGGCTTTTATAAAGTACACACAGTCATTTTGTATTTATCAGCAAATCAAGATTGCAGAAATGCATTTTTCACTTTAATCAAAAGGCATTCCTAGTGATTTTTATTATTATTACTCATTTTTGCTTACATTTGGATGGCTGTGTCTTAGAAGAGTTGCAGTAATAAATAATTACTAAAAAATGAAGAGCATCTTTGTTGTTTTAGAGGCTTTCTTCAGCTATAATTGCTCATTTCACGTGTAGGTAAATAACACATGAAGCAAACTCCAATAAATAGCATTCAAGTTAAGAATTCTATTTTATCATTTAATATGCTGCATTTTGCTCTGCACGTTCTTGCAGTTGCACGCTGCTAATATGTTCACAGAAGTCACTGTCTAACATGCTGCAGTGCATTCTTAGAATTTGTGCAGTTATAAATGAAACATAAAAGCAGAAAATGTGTCCAACATGTTTTATCGAGCGGGACTTCTGTGCAGTTAATGTATGCAGCCGTTCAAGCACTATCGAATGTAAATGATGAGGTGATATTGATGAAAGGAGGGGATTGAGGTCTCAGGGGGCGCTGATGACGGATTGAACAGAAGCGGCCTTGCCCCGAACGTAACTCAAGTCTGTCGTCTTCACTGCTCAAAGCCATAATGGGAGGTGGCAGTCTGAAATGAGTTGCCACGGCAAAGAGTATTATTTTTGAAATGCTTTCACACAAATCACTAGGCCCTGCATACAACTTAGTTTCATGCTTTAATGTCATCAGGAGGCACAAATTGGTGTGTCTAATTGTTTGCCACCTGCCAGCAAAATGAGCTGCCAGCCAGCCAGACGGGTTTGATTGTCTGTCAGTGATTCAATAGATTGAGAGTGACAACATCAAAAATTTCACTTCAAACTCTGGAGCTCTGAGCTGCTTTTCAGAGACCTCTTCCCCACAAGTGCTTCTGGACAACTGCATTTTTCAATTAGTTTTCAATATATTGCTGCCTTCTGCCTCATCTGTCTTAAGGTAGCTGTAATTACATTATGAGCTATATAAACAGATTTCTGGGGCACGTGAGCCCAGATTCTCAAAGTTATGACATGTCTTTTAACGTCAAACTGAATTCCTTGAAAACGGCATCCAGGATGACATTTTTAGAAGCAAACACAAAAGGGTTATTGCACCTAGATTTGCAACTAATGGAGTATAACTCACCAATAATTCCTTTGTGCATTCTCATCTTCTACCTGACAAAAGTTAGTATCTGTTGTTGATTTTAGGGTTTGGGGATTTTCTTGGGTTTTAGTCAATTTGAATTTGTCCCACTAGAAAACTCAAATCACTAACATTTGTGAATTTATTTCTAATTCTATCCTGGACTGCATTCTAAAGTTTATACTTTTTTTCCCATTCTACTTATTTTCTAGTAGAGAGCTGTTAGAACAAAGCTGTTTTTGAAACTGAGAGTGCTCCTGGTTGTAACAATGGTTTATTATTCTTTCAAACTGAGATAATTTATATGTATTTTCTGTAGTTAGCGGAAATATTCCAATAGAAATAAGCTGAAAACATTGAGTTCCTGGAAGTGAGAACAGTTATTTTTCTCCCTGTTAAATACGTTGTTCACCTTTAATCATGACATTATCACTTTCTAAATTGGAATATTATGGAGTTTTATAGTTTAAATGCTCAGTAAATTCTTTAAATCCACATCTTAAAATATTTTGAAGGACCCACTTTTGAAGTATTTTGACTTTGTTTTTGTTTTTTAGTTGGTTTTTGGTTTTCTGTAGAAAGTCCTTGGGCTTAAAGGTATTTATATGAGAGAAAAGGTGGACATTTTGTGAAACTCAGTCAGGATACATGTCAGATAGCATGAAGGAAAAGGTATTTTAAGATTGCATTTAAATCAATAATTATGTTTATTATATTTAGACTGTATTTGAAAGTATTACTCAGAGTCTCTGTGTTTTGGTAGTATATATGTGTATGTATAAATTTTACTGATCAACAGAATGGGAAAAAGACAACAACTGTGCGAAAAGTAGGAGGAGGAGGAAAAATATTCCTTTTTATGGTAAATGCTTGAGAGATCTTCACTCTATATTTCCCAAAGTAGCAGTTAAAATACATCAAAAAGAATGGGAATTATGGTTTCAGATCCTGTTAGACAAAGAAGGGAGCTGAAGTTGCATTGTCTGTATTCCTGGACAGTGTCATAGCCTCTGCTGTACTAAATAAAATGGAGGAAAATGTGGGAGGGCTCCTCCATCCCAGCTGTTCATTTAGAACAGCTTTTCCTTCCTTCATCCTATATTATTAATAGGTTCTGGTTAAGAGAAATTTGGTATACTAATCCTTGATTGTTTTTCATCAAGCTGTTATCATGTTCCTTTTGTTGTCATTTAGCAGTCTATGCTCAAATTGCTCTTTAAAAATTCATCCTATAACCTGTATGATGTACATCTTTTCATATTCAGTGCATGAAGCTTTAGCTATAATTTATCTGAAGTTTATATTTTGTTTATCAGGAGAAGCCAGCATCTTTTTACTCTATGCTATGATTCAGTATATATGCAGCTGAAAATTATGCTGGAGTTCTGTCTTGTTTATTTTTTTACCTGCATAGGCCCATATAAAATAGATGTTAAATTTATATTGACTTCTAGAGAACTGAAGCTTTTTAGTGCTTGATTTTGTGATCTTTTTTTACATCATAGATACATGATTAGATACTTTCCCCAATCATGGCCATCTCATAATATTTGCTAATAGTTTTTTTTGTTATTCAGTGATTTTTCTGGCATTTAATATATGACATTTTACCTTACGCTCTATTCATATTCTTCAAATTCATTACATTTGCAATATTTCCAGTTTCTTTATTCAGCCATGAGCATTCATCTTTCTTGATAGCTTTTTATCTCTTACAGTTTTTCCTTGTTTCTTGTCAGTATATTTTCTTATTTTAGAGGCTTCAGTTAATTTATCCTAAATGCAGGGGAGGTACAAGGGACTGTGAATTTCACTGGAGGTGAACACTGAAACTCCTTCTTGATCTGAGAATAAAAAATCACAGGCCTTCATTTCATTGTTCTAAAACCACTCCTGAGATGGTTCACTTCCTTTATTTAGAAGAAAAGCACATTTTCTTTAATAGGCTAGAAACATATTATATGGTTTGAAGTTTGGAAGTTTTGATGAATACATTATATAGAATAATTTAAAAATCAACAACTGGACATTCAACACTAAGACTTTACTTGCACAAGCCTCAAAGATTATATAGTTCTGTGATTCTTCTACATCTTCAATATGCTCACATTTCCTTATCCAGTTTTTCTTCTCCATGACTGTTGACTCCGAGTTACATCTTTCCTTCTCAATTTCAGATGAATCTATCCTAATGCAATCAGCCTAATAGGAGGTTGTCAAAAGTAGGATTCAAAATGTGGTATTAATACATGCTAAAAAATGTCACAGATTCAAACCATAGTCTGAGGCTGAAAACAGGCTGAGTAATGAACAATCAACAGTATACACTATTCGTAATATACTGAACACTATTTGTATAGGTATGGAGAATGCAGCTGAGGGCTCCATCCAACCTGGCCTTGAGCACCTCCAGGGATAAGGCACCCACAGCCTCTCTGGGCAGCTGTGCCACCGACTAAAGAATCTTCCTAACATCTAATCTAAATCTACTTTCTTTCTCTTTAAAAACATTATCCCTTGTCCTATCACTACCTTCCCTGACAAAGAATTTTTCCCTATCTTTCTTGTAGGACCCCTCTAGCTACTGAAAGGCTACAATAAGGTCTCCTGGAATCTTCTGTTCTTCAGGCTGAAAAACCCAAACTCTCTTAGCTTGAGAGAAATCCTCCTGCTTTCTGCTGTGGGGAAAGGAGAGTAGGGACAAGAATATTAATTCAGCCTTAAGAGGTTTCACGTATCCTAGAAGAGTGTACAGCAATTCTAGTTTAGTTGCTGCTACTCAGCTACATAGTACAAGACATCCAATATTGGAGGCTTATGTCTGACCTCTATACTGACCAGAGTGATTAAGATGAAGGGCCTTTGGATTTCAAAATGGACAAGAGATTCAGAATGTGGAGAAGAATAAGAGCAAGAAAATATACTGCTGTACAAACTGATTTGTCTGTCACCAGCACTGAGTAGCTAAAATTTTAAGGAAAGCTTACTTGAGAGCATTTTTTGTTTTGTTTTGTTTTTGTTTTTTTCCAGTTCAACACGTTAACCGTGTAATTTTCTATCTAAACATTTCGTGTGAATTAGTAAGCTGCAGACGAATTCTGGAGCCATTTGCTGAAGTTGCTTAATAAACTACATGGGTGATGTGCAAGGTTAGACCAGCACTCATGTTAAATATTATGTGAATTATGATTACTTCAGATCTAGACTTGGAATTTGAAAAAGACACTTAGAGCAACAGAATATTCATTAGTAAGCCCATTTCTTTTTAGAATTGCAGACTACCTGATGAACTGAAAATTAGTTGCTACAGTCAATTGCTACTAATCCTTTCCTGACTAACTCATTGATGAACATTTGGGACTGGAATTATGTGCTGCAGAAAATTGTGAACAATTTTGGAATGAAGTCTGAAATATATCGTGTAAAACATTGTCTAAAAAGAAATGTCAGAATATTTTCTTCTAGTCCTTAGATTTCTGTTTCTTCATGAGAAAAATATCTGAATGTCTGCCAGAGTTGCATGTAAGGCATCTATCCATAAATTTCTTTTCTTCCATTCATATTATCTTCAGGTAAATAACTATGCATCTTTCATAAAGCTGCTTTGGTTTGATTTGCCTTCTGCTTTCACCCTGTAGGCCATTGGAGTGATTTGATTGGCTAAAAGAATGTTGTTTTGTTTTGAACTTGAAAGCAATCAGTCGTTCTATTTCACTTTTCTTGCTCTGTTGCTACTTTGATTGTTTTGCACATTTTTTTGTTCATTCTACTGTGTTGTTCATATGTCTACTTAGTCTCCTTCATCTGCATGTCATTCTGTATATTCACTTGCTTTGTCTTGTTTTATTAGTAGGAATGAGACATTTTGACAAGATTACCATGTATGACATGTCAGAAAAATGCATTTTCTTTCAGCTAGGTTGATCATGTCTCACTGATATTACATACTCTTATGGCAGAAATGTTTCTCACGATGTTCCTTCATAATTTTAAATTAAATAACACCTGACCTGTCTTCATATCCTGATTCATACCTGAAAAGAACGTGAACCACATGTAGAACATCAGTACTTGTTGAACATGGGGAAGACTGTCCCTTTTTTGCAAAGGGAGCTGATTTTCAGTCTTAATTTACACTCTTAATAAAATAGTATCCTAAACCTTACCTGGAGGCCGGTCTCTTGTGTCTCAGGAATGAAGTTGATATATGCAGTCCTTGCTTTGCAGTGTAGGTAATCTTTGGGATGCTGTGAAAAACCAATTAACTCTTTGAAGTTAAGGAGAGAGATTTTGAATTTGGCTTCATATTTTTTGGAAAGTTAGTA
>NW_024962262.1:7687380-7750389 GCF_019238085.1 Lagopus leucura
ATACCTCAGGCTTGCATCTAAATGCATGTCCAGAATCTGCTGCAATGACATGTATAACATGGATACACACTTCTTTCTCACATCTCCGAGTTTCTTTTTTAAAAAAATATTTAATTTTCTTAGAGGGTTTGTTTGTTTGTTTGTTTGTTTGTTTGTTTTTACCCTTATGGAGCTATCAACAGCGTCTCTGTCCTTTTCTACCTTTATGAGCTATACTTTGCTACACACGTTCTTGGGCTGCTTAATATATGCACCATTAACATAGGTGAGTCTGAGATTGCTGTGTGATTTCTTCTTGTGCCTCAACAGCCAGATACAGTAGGATGGTTGAGGTGAGAAGGGACCACTGGAGGTCACATGGCCCAGCCCTTTCTCCTGCAGGGACACTCAGAGCAGGGTGCACAGCACCATGTCCAGGCAGATCTGGAAGATCCCCAAGGATGAGATGCCACAGCTTAGGCCTGTGCTTTTTCACCTGTGGGATATCTAAATTCGTACTTCACTGGCACTAATTTTAGCTTCCTTATTGCATTTCTGTACAGAGATGCTGTAGGTAATGAATGGTTTTATTTTCCTTTTGAGATTGCTGTAACCAGGACATATTCTTGCTTCAGATGCACAAGATGTCTTGTTAGTGTGACACTGTAGGAACTCTGCTCTTGTTGGTACCTGAAGTACTGTATCCCTGAACTCAGGTATTCCAGAAACTGAGTCTTTGGTTGAAGTATTAATTGAGCTTGAGATCTTTTTGCTTGGACAGCAGCTAGTCTTAGGAAATTTCATATTGTTACACAGCAGATTAGTTTCCTTCTGTAGGCTCAGTGTTATGCACCTGCAGCTGCACTATAAACACTATATCCACAAGGATTGCAGGAAATCATTAACAGAGAAAAGGAATTATTTTAGGATCACTTATCTTAATCAATAGCTATTGAATTCTACAACTTCATCTTCTGCTAATGTAAATGGGAGGAGACAGAAAACCATCCATATGCCTAGAATTACCTTTCTGAAGTACTTGCTTCAAGGTAGTTTTAAAACTCTTGTTCAGAGATGTCTTTTTCAGGTTTTCTACTGAAATATACTTTTTTGGAGCAGATACTTTTTGTAAAGATATGGATGTATTAAATGGAAAAATTTAAATTTACCAGTCTACACTTTGCAGTCCTGTGCTGAACAAGTATTAAGTAAATGTCCCTGTAATCTTTCTCTCCTTCTTCCCTTTTAATCTGTTCCACAAATCTTTTGGTTTTGAGATTTGAAAGAAGAGTGCTTTAAGATTAGATGAGCATATGTGAATATGTTTGTTTGAGTGCAATAAGTCATCTGTATATGTGTGTATATTATGAGATACGTATCTTCCATTTTTGTGTCGAGGCATGTTCTCTTCTAAAATGCTTGCAAATTCCCAAGGCTGCTTTTAAAATACTATTTTTAAATGAGCATAATATCCATATTCTATGATTAAATGTTTACTAGCAGTACAATGGCATCGTTTTTTGACATTTTCTTTGCAAATCTAGGACACAGGTGCTCATAGTGTTATCAATAGCTTATCAGTGAATGTTGACACGTTTCCATTTTGGAGGCATTGAAAGAGAAAATGAGTTTCTCAGCATCACCTGAAAGTGCAGACAACAGTCAGTTAACATAGTCTTCATCTACTCAGAAAGAATAAAGAAATTGCATTACTGTGTGTTCTTATCAAGAGCGTTATAACGGAGTGTAATCTCATAATAAACAAATATTCTTCCTAATTCTGCTGTAGAGTCTTCATAATCTGCTGTTCCTTTTCATGCAGGAGTGTGGTCGTGCCAGTGAAGAAGCCTCCACCAGGTAGCCTGGCTGTGACCACAGTTGGAGCTGCCACAGCGGGGAGCGGGCTGCCACCGGGTAGTACACCTAATATCTTTGCTGCAACAGGAGCTACACCAAAAAGTATGATTAATACAACAGGTATTGTCCTTAAATATTTTTGTGACCCCTCATTTTTCCTGTCTGTTCTTTGGTTTTGTTGTTTTTAGTGATTTATTTTCTTTTTCAGCCATCTTTTCTGTTACTGTTTTTGTACTTTTCAAATTTAAAAAAAAAAAAAAGGAAAAAAAAAGAAAAGGAAGATTAGGTCTTGGCCTTTGTTAGTTACAGAACTTTCTCTTGGTTTATGTTTACTATCTTTGATACTGCACAATGGACTTGTGCAGCCTTTGAATAAGTTGAGAATTCAAGTGAACTAGCTTTTCCATGTTCTACAGTAGAGGATGCTTGTGTGATATATACCAACAAATACCTCCTTATGCCTCAAAGAACTTAAAGGGTTCTAGGTAAGCGTATACCATATATTGTTGACTTCAGTTTTTTTGGTAATTATTTGTCATATTTTAAAAATCATTCCATGGTTTTTGGAAGGTTTTTCAGTAAGAACCTACCTAATTTAACTCTGGTTGTGTCTTCTCAGTAACAGTTTATTGTGACCTATAGAAAGAGTACAAAACTTCTTAATTATTTTAAATAGTAATAGTAGAATTGTCTTTTGTGAAACAGCCTGTTGACCATGGAGGCTGTGTTTTCCTATCATAAATGAATCCTTACTGTGAGAGCAACTGATGTTTACTTAAACTGCTTTGAAATGTCTGGCTTTGCTATGTTTTCTTTCTAAACTAAGCAAAAGCACTTGAGAGAAGAGCTCTCTTCAAGGATATCACAAGTGCTGTCAGAGGTTGAGAAAATGAAAATCTCCCTGGGGTTGCAGAAAATGAGGGGAAAGCTTTTGGCATCTTTCTACTTCGTGCAGTAACATGAAGACGTTCATTTTTTTTCTTTCCTTTTGCAGATTACCTTTAATATCTGGTAATAGAACTTTCTATTTATTTAAGGATTTAAAAAAAAAAAATCTAAAAATCTAATAATCCTAAAGCAGATGGGAATAATAGAGGCTCTAAATAATGTTATCATTTCTGTAAATGCTTTCATTTTGTGTAGCCACTTCTGTTAATCTTGAATGGATTTCCTTTTAGGTCCTCTTGTATCATGCAAAAAATATTCTACAATGAAAATCTTGTTTTCCAAATTGTATTGAGTAGTGTGAGCTTTTCAGTCTCCTCACTGATTAAAGATCTGGAGTGTTTTGGCTGGAATGTAGTAGCTCTTCTTTGTAAGTAATAGCATTTAAAAACGAGTCACGTCCTTGATACCACTTCTAGTAGAGGACGGTTTTGCAGATACCATGGTTCACTGTGGTTGAAAAGGGTTTTTTTTGTTGTTGTTGTTTTTATTCTTTAAAATAGATTTTATCACTTTTTTTTTTTTTTTGTGGTAGATTTTTGTTTTGTTTTCTTTTAGTGCTTCTGTTTTTGTCTCCCAGTCTGTGGATTAGCTTGATTTATGGGAAAGTATTGATTAGATGGAACTCCAGCAAGTATTAGATCTAATTAGCCAGAATTATATGCGTGTTGAACTTCTTGTGATCTTATTTGGTAAAGTCTTTTATGCCTGAATTCCCCCAAATGAAACATACTGATTAGTTCTTTTAAGAAATAGTTTTAAATGTATTTCCTCTCCAACATATGCTTAAAGGTTTGAACTTATTATCAACACTTCAGAAGTGCTAAGTGCATTAATGGCAGTAAAAGTTAGCCTAACATAGACAATGTATAAGTATTAAATTAAAATGCTCATTTCACAATTTTTAACTAAGTTAAAACAATTATCATATATGTCAATTTTTGAGATGTAGATGTCAATTATCCAGATGTTTTCTGGTTTATATACATGTAGACTCTGCATAATTATCTATGTAATTAATGATTTTAGAGTAATAAAGAGAATTTCATTAAAGATCAGAGATTTTTACTTTGATGAAAAAGGAACATTATACAGTTTTTTTAGAAACACTAGGTGTCCCCCCAAACCTATTTACAGCTGATTTTACAGTATGTCACAGATGCCTTGCCAATGTAATTTTATATTTGAGACCTGTTCTTTGCTGGACTTCTGAAGAAGGTGTGGGGTTTTTGTTTCTTTGTTTGTTTGTTTTAAGTTTTTTGTGGATTGGAATCCATGTTTATGTTCTGTATGTCATCGCTGTCACAGTCAATGTCACTGTCATGATGAAACGAGATGAGTGTTACTGATGCCCTTTCAATGTGTTGACTGTTTGCGTTGAGAGATTTTCTTCCTTCATTTCTTTAAGAATATGTTTCTGCTGTTATAGAATTGATGTCTGTAATTCCTGCCCCGATTCTCAACTCTGTGTTAAACATATAGTTCTTAGTCTGTTTGGCCTTCTCTGCTGGGGGCATTGCTTGCTGAATTACTGACCAACTGCTGCTTTTAGACAAAAGCCATAATGAAAAAAAAACTTTGGAAGGAGAGGAATCTATCATTACTTTAGTAGCACAACAAAGCCTAGTTCATTTTGATATTGTTTTGAACGTAACTGGTTTTAGTTGGCCAGACAAAAGTCAAATCTTTATCTAAGGTGTTTTTTTTTTTCGACAAAAAATATTTTAAGGCAAAAAAATATGTATTTGTCCCTCCTATCTGAAAAGTTTTCACCATTACCAGCATTTGACCTTGTCTTCATTGTCAGATGGCTGTTTAAGCAGTTAAGAAACTGTAAAGGCTTCCCTGATCTTTTATTTGTTATTTATAAGAAATTGAAATATACATATATATATATATATATATATATGCGGATATTTACGCCTGTATCACAATTGCTAACACTAAGCAGCAACGAGGAGTTACCAGTTATCATTTAAAAAAGTGTTGGAACACTGCAGTTGATCCCTAAGCTTCAGTTTCTGGGTTCTCTCATCTCTCATTGCTAACCTGGCTAAATTTCCCTCATTGCTTGTCACCCTCAACTCTGGTAGCACGGCCATCCCTCCAACTACACCACTGTTGCTGATACCTATGTTACCATGATGTATTACACAGTGACTGTGCAGTAGAACACTGACAGCATTTATCAGGATTCTCTTGCTACCGCTCGTGGCCACTGTATGCCTTTTCTGTTTTGCTTCAGAGAGTCTGAACTCACAGTGCCGTTTCAGCAAACATGATAGATTGGCATTTAGAGTCTAAGTTTAGCCCTTAGCTCTGACCCAGATCACATAAAGTATAAATGTACACTCTGTCTGCATCTTTTTTTTCTGAGCAGCTGTTCACAACCCATTGAAATGATACCCTCGTTGCCCTCCCTGCTTTTAAGGTCTAAAAATTCTTCTTGACTTGAGGAAAGAAACTGAAAAAATAAAAATTAGAATGTTATTGGAGTATTATTATTCTTTTGAACACTGGTTTCCACCATTACTTGCTGAAGGAATGTGTGTTTTCTATTTTCTCTGTTATTATTTAAATTTATATTCTATTTTCTGCCTATAGTTGCAACTGGGCAGCCAAGAAGTGTGTATATGTAGAAAAAAATATAATAGTTAAGCTTCTATTCTCCACTCAAGCTCATCTTAAATATACCTCTATTTTAGAAAGATCTTGCTTTACATGATGATGTAAAAATATTTTCATCTTTGGAATGTAATTTGGGAATAATGAAAATGAGGTAAGGATTTATTTTGCCTGACTTTCAGTAGTTATTTAAGTTTATTATAACTAGACCATCAAAATAAGGTAATAATTTGTATTATAGTCACATTGAATGTTTTTAATTGTTTTAGAGTAAATAACATGATTTCTTTACTTAAAAATAGATTAATAAGATGAGCTATATTGAAAGTCTCTAAAAGCTGTATTTTTTCAGACTGAATTAAGACCTGTATTTTTTGGGGGACAGGTGCAGTAGACTCAGGATCTTCTTCTTCCTCTTCGTCATCCAGCTTTGTGAATGGTGCTACCAGCAAAAATCTCCCTGCTGTCCAAACTGTTGCTCCAATGCCAGAGGATTCAGCTGAAAACATGAGGTACACAAGCTCTAACTTTTACTATTTCTCCTCCTACAACAACCTCATACATACAAAACAGTGTTAATAAAAAATAGAAATACTTAAAAATGTGTTTCAGTTTCTCTCATATGCTCTACTGTAGTTATTTGTATAATTCAATGGATATTTACAAACTTGTTCAATACTAGGAATGTACAGACCATAATAGTACTATAATAGCACTTCACTGAAAATTCTAACTTCTTTGAACTATGCCAGACACTGAAACTTTATTAAGAATTATTTTTTAGTTGACCAGATCTTTGCTATCATTGAAAGCAAAAATCAGAACGCAAGCACAGCTGGGCAATAGGGCACTGGGAAGTGGAGAGAAAACCTCTTCTGAGCAAACAAAAGACCTATTTAGGGTGGAGAGGGTGAAACGAGACATGCATTCATGTAGCTAACTAAAAGGCATGCTAGATCTGAGTTGGTATAGCAAGGGGCACATGCCATGGAATAGCTAATACTTCTTCAGAATTACCCTCTAAAATTCCTATTGCTTGTCTTTCTATACTAAGGAATCTTGAATTTGGATAGTATTAAAATTTTCTTTGCATTTAAAAATATCTGCAAGTGGAGTGGAGAAAACCTTGTTAATTTTTTACAGAATATCCTTTAAAACTCCTAATTCAGTCATGAAATCTCCAGAGATTTTCCAAGTGATTGCAGGGTGCATTATAAGATATAATAGACATGAGAAGCAGCTGTAGTATCAGATCAGGCTGTCTGTCCTCCTTTGCTGTTTTTTGTGCATATGTGTGAACCAAAAATTCAGTAGATGGGCCACCTGCTTTCCTGAATCATTTTTGGGTTTCTCTTTATGCTTTTTTCTTAATTCTGTTTGTTATTTTTGAAATCAGAGGACCAGGACTCCAGTCAGTTTTCAACATGTACATGCACCAGGGATTTATATCAAGGCAAACAAGACGTTTTTCTTCTTTTTTTTTTTAATCCATTTAAATATTAAATTCTGATATTTGATATGTATTTTTGAAGAGTGATCTTTGAACTTTGATCTCATGCTTTCACAGAATACTATCCCAAATTTCCCATTAATAGATCCATAATATACTAAAACCATCAGCAATCCATTTAATAGCAAGGTGTTTATTATCATCCAGGGTGTTGATTAACAAGACATCCAAACCTTCTGTGTCACTGAATTCTTAAATAAAAGTTTTTAAAATAAATTTTTAAATAAAAGTCTTAAATAAAAGTTTTTTCAACATAAAGTTGTCAGAGTTAAATGAACCCTAAAATCAGAACGGATTTAAAATCCGTTAAGTAAATTTGCAGTGAAAAGTTATAGTTTAGAGAAGTCTTAAGTAATCTAGCAGGTTTTTTTTTGTTGTTGTTTGTTTGTTTTTTTAGTCTCTAGCAGCAAAATCTTAGTATAGATTCATGTTTCAAATGAAAAACTCAAAGGTAGTCATCAGTTTTTTAAGTAGATTGAAGAGAAACTCTATCATAAAACAAAGACTGGTGATATGGAAACCTCCTTTAGAATATTAGAAAATCAGTATCTGAATTTGAAATGGGAGGGCAGCATGTTGAAAGAAAATAAGCTATAGGAACTCAATGAAATCACTTTAAGTTATTCAAGGAAACCTTCCATTTTGTTTATAATGTCATCTTTTTTTTCAAATGTAGGAATCTTCACATGACCAAAATGAAAAGGTCTTTTATAGTTTGCAATGGTAGATATTATTGCAAATTTAAAAGTCAGCGTTCGTTCTCTTATTTTCTATTAATAAATAAAACATCTTCCTATTAATGTTCCTTTAAACACAATAATATTTTTGTATTGTTATTCCAGTGTGAAGAAAATACTCCCTGCCACAAGCAGTCTGAAAAAAAATATATAAATTCATATATTGGTAGACCAGAATATGTATGCACTGTAGTTTATATCTTTTGAGTAATAATTTATTTCTCTCATGTAATGCTGCAAGTTTTTAATCTTGGCATAAGAGTTTCAAAGGACATAAGTGTTATGCCTCGTCAAGTTTTTAAATTGAAGAGGGCATAAAAAAAGAATCTAATTGGCTTAATTTGTGATCACATTGCTTCTAAGTTGAAGAAAAGAATGTTGATACCCTTGACTCCTAGGCTAGATCTTTCTCATGCATTTTCTGGTCAATTATTGAAATACCAGATATGTTATGTGAAAGCTTGAAGAAAAGAATCAAGCTATCTGTTTGATTTGATTGCTTCACACAAATAAATATTTTTCAAGCTCTCAAACGTAAATAAAAAAGTAAGATGAGAAAGGTGCAATAGTTACACTTGAATATCTCAGCTTCCTATCATGTTTAAATGAGAAACTTTAAATGCTAAATATTAATTGATGTACAATAAAATGAGAAATGATTCCTCTAATAATGTTTAAAAATGAGAATAAAATTTGTTCTTGTTTTGGAGTACCCTGTAAATGCTGTAGAATTTGAGGCTGAAATGGCTTTTTTGTTTATGTCAAACCATTTAAGCACCATAAAATCTAGTTAAATTACGGTCTTCCTCTTCTCTAAGCAACTTAGAGCAACTTTTAGAAACAGGTGTGGTTTGACATCATTTAATTTCCAGTTTTTAATCTTTTCTCAAATCATGATCTCTGTTTTTCCACAGTATCACGGCAAAGCTTGAGAGAGCCTTAGAAAAGGTGGCCCCTCTCCTGCGAGAAATTTTTGTTGATTTTGCCCCTTTTCTATCCCGAACATTATTGGGCAGTCATGGACAAGAGCTGTTGATTGAAGGTACTGTTTTGTTACAAGATTATATTTATTTTAGCTATAAGAAGATTGATATGAAAAATGTTACTTTTCAGTGATTTTTCGTAAGTAAGAGAATTGGTTGTTAATGTCTCATGGTTTAACTTACTCTTATTTAACTGTTTTTTGTTTTTTAAAGTAATTTAAAATCTCAGCTTCTGTTTCCACCTTTCCATCCTGGAATGCAAAAACCTCTCCATAATACGCTTTTCCTCCTCAAAATACTTTTGCATTTTTCATCCTGATTTTGAGAAACTGGTGGTACCATAAAAAAAGTGTATTGAATTTGCATGGAAGAAAATAAATTGAAGAATGTGGTCTAACATTATTGATACATGCATCTGGATTTGGTATAGACGCTGTTTGCTCTGGTGGGTCAGTTGGTAAATAGTTATCCCAAGGGAAATTACTAGCAATGATCGATTGGATTGATTGATTAAGAAAAGTTCTTTTAATGTATAGTAATGTTAATGTTACTGCTAAGCAGTTATGAAATTTGGGAAAATAAATTCTCATAAGTAAGGCAGTAAGTAATGCAGAAATTATGCTAAGTGTGAATAGGGTAACTTATGCAGGAAGTAATGAATCAGTGCTAATGCACACAAAATAGTGAATTGACATGAGCATGCACTGTTCTTACATCACACATGCAGAAGCATACATTCAGCCAACTAATTTTTTTTTTTTTTTTCATAATTATTCTTACACACAGTATTGCTTTTCTGAGAGGAAAAAGTCATTATGACTTCAAGTTCAGCCAGGGGAAGTTTAGGTTGGATATCAGGAAAAAACTTTTTTACAGAAAGGGTTGTTAAGCACTGGAATAGGCTCCCCAGGGAGGTGGCTGAGTTTAAATACATCCAGTGATATGTTTAAAAACTGTTTGGATGTGGTGCTCAGGGACATGATTTAGCAGAGAGTTGTGAGAGTTAGGGCAGAATGGTTAGGTTGTGGTTGGGCTTGATGATTTTTGAGGTCTTTTCCAACCTGAGCAATTCTATGATTCTGTGATTAGTGCAAAGCTTATAATGTGTGAAGACCTATGAAAAAACAAACAAACAAACAACACAGTTTGTGTTCAAGTGTCAAAACTCCTTCTACTATATATGCATTTTCTCTAAATACTTTATAGTCTTTCTAGGGTCTTTCTTGTTCCTCACATTGGCTCTCTTTTGTTCTTAAAGCTACAAATATTTAATTTTATGATTAAAATCTTTTAAATATCCTTTTCCTTTTTTTGGTTTAGATTTTTAATACAAGGAATGGTAAAGTAGCTTTATAATTCTCGGAAACTTCAGATGTTTTGTGTTGTTTATTTCATAGCTATGAATAAGTTACTGCTCTCATTTTAATGAGCTACTCATTGAGAACATTGAGATGACTGTAAAAATGTTTCAAGGATTTCATCAAGTCTTTCATTTCAATAAAATTAACTGCAAAATTCATAGCGGTTTTACCCTCTTCTTTTTGACAACTAATTACACTTTAGTTTTTATACAATATGATAAAATTGTCTTCGTTTCACCTCAGATCTTTAATAGATTAACAAGTTCTTGAAAATTAAACAGGGCTCCCACAGTTCTCTGCATATGACATGATGAAAAGCTAGATGCTACAGGAATACCGTGACTACATGGCAGTATGAGTTTATCTCATTGCCTGTTTCAGAGATGTGGTTTTGTTAGCTATAGCATTCTTCTCATACTCCACTTGCCTGCCTTTCAAAATGCTGTCTTCTGTGACTCAGGCATCCAATTCATTCTCATGAGTCACTGGTTATGAACCTAACATGGAGTTAATTCCTAAAAAACAGTACTTTCACCCCAAGATACTGAAGTAGCAATCTGTAAAGAACAAATCCATACACAGATTAAATTTGTACACCACATGCTTCAGGACCTGAGGGTCTGTTTTCTCCTTCTGAAGTAGTTGGACTTCTTCACAGGGAACTAACAGAGCAGATTTCAGAGTCATTATGTATTTCTCATCTTTGCTGTCTTCATTGCACCCTTGATCTCAACTAAACCAATCTTGCTTAGTTAAATTCTACTTGAAAAAAAGTGCTAAATTCTTTCCTAGTCCATTACCTAATTTACTTTGATAAATTTCCTGTCATTGTTTACTGAAAACTAATGGTGGTTTTACCCCTCAAATGTGCTCTTTGTATAATGACTGCAAAACAGAGATTATTCGTAGAGTGATTCAAGATATGTGAGTACACACAGTTCCTGTGGGGCATGGATAATTTAAACTTGATTTTTTTTTTTTCACTGACAGTAGTATTTAGCTTGACAGTTCTATATGAAATAGCTTAATTTGTGCTTTGTGTATAAAAGTTGTATTTACAACAATTAAGAAGGAACTAATAAAGTCTGAAGGTGCTCTTTTTTTTTTTTTCAAATTGAT
Source organism: Lagopus leucura (assembly GCF_019238085.1). Classification (NCBI taxonomy): domain Eukaryota; kingdom Metazoa; phylum Chordata; class Aves; order Galliformes; family Phasianidae; genus Lagopus; species Lagopus leucura. The sequence continues at coordinate 7,698,497 of NW_024962262.1, forward strand.
CACCACAAACAAATCTATTGCTTTATACTAGGCTTGCCTCTTTCATTATTAAAGCCTAAAATATCTTCCCTATTCTTGCTGCCTTTCAACACCTGCATATGGTATAAAGAATTTTCTTGGTCAAATTTTCCTTAAATCTGAAAATTTTCAGACAACCTTGATGGCAAAATGAAGATGTGTGATTTTGAACAGAAAAGAATTTGTAATACTTCTAAAGCGGGTTAATTATGACAACTTTCCAGAATATCTGATGCTGTCAGGTAGATGTTGCTAATATATCTACTCGGAGAAATATATACAGGACAGTCATTATTTCACTTAGTCTGTCAGACAGCTAGTCTGTCCCAGAGTTCCAACAAAATATCTTAAATTCAAACTATGCCACTTCATTTTCCCTTAACTTGTGTCAACATTCTGTCCCATGGAAGACTTTCACAGAGGTTTTCTTGAAGGAAATGATATTCAGTACCTTAGCAATGACTTCTTAACTTTTGAATGGAGTTGAAGTGATATGGCTGCAATGATCTGGTCAGTTCTAGACCAAATACCAAGACCACTCTTATTCAAAATCATTAACAATTCATGCTTATTTGTGTAAATTGGTAGCAGAGGAATCCTATCACGTTCAAGAGCCCTATCTGATACTGCAAAACATATCTTTTTTGTAAAACTCTTCATCCATTTACTTACTGAAATAGTTGTGGGTTTTTTTTTTTTTTTTTTTGTCCTCAAACAAGTTATTTTTTCAAAGTATCTAACACAGTTTTTCAAATATTTCATCAATTTTCCAGAGTATTTTATACACAGAAAGTGTCCTCAATGATAGTTTAAAAGCGACTGATTTGCAGTCAACTGCAATAGCTTCAAACAAAGTCTACCAAAAACAGTCCACTATTACTGTGGTTCATCAACAGAACAGGTTCTTTAATGCCTCAGAGAACAGAAGTTGCAAAGGTTAAAATTGTCCTTATAGAATCTAATTGGAAACAAACATGCAATATGTGTAGGTCACGTATTTAAGCTTAGCTGTACTGATTGTGGAGTTTCATTTGACACTTGCACAGGTATGTTTTCACTAACTCTAGTTTCCATATGGTCTGCAAATACCTTCCATGCAAAGTGCATTACAACATTCTAGCCTTTAGGTGAAAATGTTACAGGCAAGTGTAATGTGATCTGTATCTGAAAGAAAAGCTATATCCTCTTTTTGTCAAGTGCAGATGAGTAAAATTGTTTTCAGTACAGCTGTACTGAGTGTCTTAAGCTGCAATAAATCCAATTGAAACACAGTCACATCTGATCCCTTCCTTTCCCTTCTCTGAGATACCAAATAAACTTTACCAATGCTTTTCATTTTCCTCTATGATTATTTAGGTAGACTGTCAGCCAGATATGCCTTCTCCAAAAGAGCTCTTACAAATTCTTTGGCGCACACTTAGTATGTTTCTGATACATACACAATTCAAATCAGATGAAACAGAAAACATTTTGTTGCTGATAGGAGTAGAAAATTTTTCTCCTCATTAACTCACCACATGGCCCTATGAAAATATTCAATAGAAGTGGTGAAGGACTTGCTTTGTATGGTATTTGACAGGCGATTTCTTGAAACAATCAAAAAATTGACCAAAACATACCTTTGGAAACTACAGATAGAACTTGAGTGCTAAATGGCACTATTTTAAAAGCTTCCAAAGATATCAAGTGCAACATGACTGTGACATCTACCAATGCAGGCACAATTTGTTTCTAGTTATCTCAATCAGTACAAGTTTTGTATTAGGAAAAACATGATAATAATTTTCCTGGGAAGGAAGACACTTCAGAAGCACAGATGCTGTAATGCAGAGTGAGTGCGTGCACTTTCAGAACATTCCTTTCCTGTTCATTCTGCACTCTCACTCTGCCACAAAGAAAATATTTTTGTTTGTATCTTCATGTTTTCTTTCAACTAATAAGACTGTAGATAATTCTTCCCATTCTGAGGCACAGCAACTATCAAACAGAAAATTGTTCTGAACAAAATAAATGAATAAATACTAACTAGTAAGGCAGTAAATATAAACATAGAGTTTACTTTAATTAAAATTTAACTGCACGTAAGGAAAAACTGAATAGTGCTAAAACTCTGAGCTACTTTTTTTTATCCTACTTTGATACCTTTGTTAATAGTCTTGATTACAGTATTGAATTGCTGCTGGCAAAGAGAACTGACTAGATAAAGCTATAAAAATGAGAAGAAAAGGCATTTTGCTGAAGAGAGATGTTGAATCTTTTTTTTTTTTTTTTTTTAATAATTGCATCTCAATTTCAGCGTAGCCAAATGCTGAGTCCAATCTCTAGGAAGAAGGAACACAGACATAGAAGATAGGAGATGAGGGAAGAAGCCACCAAAAGAATGTAGGTATTGTTACAACAGTTAGTGTACTCTGAGCACTTTTAACTCAGTGCTCGGGCAACAAAGGCACATCCAATCCCTGGATGCTCAGAAAGAGTAGCTATATTTCTGTGCACAACTTCAGCCACTCTACTACCATCCGGTCCTGTAGTCAGTACTCCAGGATTGATACACACATACAGCAGTGGGGAAACTAAAGTGCAAGGCACAAGAGTGACTGATAGTAGACAGATAGGCGCTGTGTACTGCAACACGAGCAACTGATTTTAACCAAGGTACTCAAGAGAAGAGGGAATCTGATGCTGTATGTGGAAAAAGAACTTAGATAATACAAAATATCTTAGTCTTTCTACTAACTGAATGCATAATGAGGTTAAATAACATTGGAAGACTTTACTAGGACTTCCCACCAAGTATTGAGAACAATATTACTTGTAGTCTTTGAAAGAGGTTTGCTTTTCTTTCTGATTATGTATCTTCAATCCAGCTTCTCAGGAGGAAAAATATAATGTACTTGCCAAATGGTTTTAGTGCTGCAAATCCCCATTTCGTCTAGGCTATACCCTGCACTTTATGGTATTAAGTTTGCATTATCATTTGCTCTAGTATTGCAATCTCTGCATTTATTCATATGGTCATAGCAGATACACCACAGTGTCATCTAGATATCTGCAGTGATCTGTAAGAAAAGGTGCTTTTCTGCTTGTTCTGCTGTTGGTCAGATGCTGTTGGGAATATATCGTGTCTTTGAGGCATTGAAGTGACTGTTCAGATTACTATGAAATAAGTCTCTTTCCAGATTTTATAGGCATATATACATACATAAATATAATTATTATTTTTTTTTAAGTGAAGTTCTTTAACCATTACTCTGAAGCTCATTTTAGTGTGGTCTGTGAGACATTTTCTCTTTTCTCTCCATAAAGAATCTTGTCTATTCAGACAAGCATGTAATGCTCATGTCACCTAAAGTTTGGTCCTCACATTTCAGTATATGAATACATGGCCATATATGTACGTTAAAATGATTCCTTAAAATTCTTTAAAGTGGTGAATATGAGTCTTATATGAGTGGTCTGGGTGGCAAGGATCAGCCTTTTACTCAGCCCATTTATCAGAGGATGATTAAAAGATATCTACAATTTTCATAAATATTAATGTCTGGTTAAAGAAATGATACCCAGTACTGTCTTAGCTGAGGCTGAAGTTACATGAATTTTTCTTCATCAACTTCCATCTGCTATGTACTAGCATTTAGGCATACTATCATTTTGTAGTGAGTAAATGGAAAAAAGCTCATCTGGTCCATCTGCAAATTTTATAAAATACTGTGTTCTTATGAGGCTATGGATAGCAGAGGGAAGGATCAATAAAACCAGTGATAGTGCAGCACAATCTTTGAATGCTGAGCTGCAGGCTGGGAGAGAGTACAATATGATCTCAACCCTACTGGATATCAGAAGATTCCTGTTAGAAGTCAAGGTGAAAGTTAAAAAATGTTCATGTTGGAAAGATGTTTTGCAGTGGTCAGGCTAGTGTCATTTGCAATGTGTCAGTCAGGGTCAGGAATGTTATGGATTCTTTGGTTTGTATGGAGGCATGAACTCTGAGCTAGTTTCTAAGGATAAGGAGTTCATAATGAATCCCTCCTCTGCCCCTTCTAGCTTTTGCTCCTTTCTCTGCGTGCTCCCTCATTGTCTCAGCATACATTCTGTTCTGTCTGATAAGAAATCATGCTGCAGGCTTAGCACAGCTCAGCCTGTCAATTGCCTGGCCCAGTCCTCTGGAAAACAACTTTCCTCAATTTGTGGAAGTAGGGTTTGTGCTCATGGATTGCTTTTTATCTTCCACTGAAAAAACTTGCAAAAAGATTGCACTGAAATCATGCTACCACCTGAAAACTTTTAATAAGCCTTGTTTAGATAACGAGATTGGAATGATGACAGCAGAAAGTTTAAAAGCATGAATTATTATTAACTGTATGTTTAATGACTTCATAGTGTTAAAAGATTTGATTGTTGTTTAAGAATGAGGATGCTTTTATGTATTTCATTTTCATGCTAACTTTTAAGCAAGACAAAAAAACCCTTGAAATCCTTGAACTGATATAGTTAAAACTATCGATGCGGACTGAAATCCAATCTACACATTTTGTAAGCCCTTCATAAACAGAAAAATAAGGGATTTGAAACCTCTACTTATTGACTGTTCAGATTTGATGTGCTGGTTGCAATCAATTTTCTGTCTGTGATGAGTTCTTATCATCTTACTGGAAGGCTCCATATTGTTTTTTTTTTTTTTCTCTGACTGCCTTGGGACTGAAGGTGTTTCTTACTGAAGAACACTGCCAATTCCAGTAATGATGGAGGCAGAAAATAACACTTGGTTTCCAGAAGACTGGATGGCAGGAGCAATAAAATGATGAAAGGCTAATTGGATATTCAGATCTATCCCTTTCTTTATATGCAGTCCAGCAGAGCCGAGTTTCAAAGTTTTGCATCTATCACACTTTTTTCAGAATATGTTACTACTACTGAATAAACAGATCCCAAATTTTGCTTTCAGAGGAACTGAAGAAAAAGTGCCACAGCACAGTCTCAGTTATTTATCCACAATGAAATCTTCAAACTATAAATGCCTCCACACCAGTTACAGAGCATTTCTCTTTCACATAATGAAGCTTTTCTGATGCCTTTAAAAAGATTTCATTATAGTAAAGAAAGTAAAGAGGGTAACATTCATCTGATTTTGTAAATATAACTTTTGCATTTCTGAAGTTCCTGTACACAGAAGTATGTTCTGAGCAGATGTTTAACATGGCAGGAAACATCACAGATCAGAGATCCGGATAGCAACTAGAAGATGCATAGCATCTGGCACCTTCTTGAACATAAACCTGCCAATAATTAATTACACATATGAGCCACTCTATCCTTGTCTAATGAATTGGACACTTGCTAAGATATATTAGGCTATGTAACAGGGGTTAACTGCTTATGCCCTCCCTTTTGTCTTTGGCTTGTGTGGTCCCACTATAACTTAAGTGCAGAAATAGTTGTTGGCACTGTTTATATGTCTCTGATTATATTACCATTGTTACATTAATTAATAATCAAGGCATCTTTAAAATCCAACGTGTGTGTAGTCTGATTAGGTATGGTTCTATTGCTGAAGCAAATGACTGAAAATGTAAAATTGTAAAGTTTAGAATAAAGAAAAAGAAAAAAAAAAATGCTGGTAACCAGGTAAAGTAAGATTTATTGAAACAAACCTCTGAAAGCACCTTGAAAAAAACAGAAGCCACTAAATGGTTGAAATTATTAAATTTCTGTTGAAAGTGCTACTGTAGAAATTACATGATTAGAATACACAATACCAATTTTTGCTCTTTGAAAGCACATAAAGAAGTGCACAGAATATTGGAGCCTGTATAGAGGAAGACAGGGGCTTGATTATGGTCCTCAAATCCCACTTACCTTCAGCAGTATTGGGCTTGTAGCATGTTGGCTGCAAGCCAGTTGCAAGCCATTAGGGCTTTGAAAGGACAGGTCTTTTTGCCTTAAGATTCTAGTGACTTGGTGTTTCTCCCATGTCTTAAGATAGATGCTTCTCATCCTAACTTCCAGCTTTTCTGATTTTTTTTCATAAAGCTTGACTCTTACTAGAAAGTGAGAAAAAAATAATAAGATTATCAAGAAATCTTTTTGATGCTATATCAAGGAAATATTTTTAAAAATTATTCAAATTATTATTGAGAAAATTGGCATGTTCAGGCACTACTGTAATAATACCTGTAAGTGGACTCATCATATCAGGTATACAGCACTGCTGTTACAGTGGACCAAAGAACTGTTGTACGGCTTTTTTAAGAACAGCCACCTTTTTTTACACATATTATTTTCTCCTCTACTATCCACGTACAAAGAAAAACGAGGTGGTATGCCAAAAAGTATTTAGGATCTACAGGATGTTCGTGCTGTGACTGAAGCTCCCCACAGGCAGAGGTTCTCCGGTTCTTATTCCACTTAATTCATCATTCAGAACTCAGCAGGGGACTCCGCCTGATTTTGGACTTGAAACAGGCTGGTATTTGCCCCACCCTTTCTCCTCTACAGGCTTAAAAATGGAATCAATCTACTTTATTATCCTAGGAATATTTTCCAGAGAACTACCTAACTGGTAAACTATAGGGTGCAAATAACATCTCTGTATCAGGTTTTGCCCTGAAAGATATATTTCTCATGAAGTGTAGTTTAATAATCCTCTTCCCTGGCCTCTACATCCAGTTTCTTTACAAAACTAATCTCATTAAGGCTGGTCACAGTTTCTCCTTCTATATTCCTTCAATTTCTGTCTACTTATCACCTGTTCTTATGACCTAGACTGTTTTAATCGGTAACCAAGTTTAACAAAACTCCCTTACTTGCTCTGATGATGTAAAGGTACTCCTGTAGTTCATCCCATTGGATATGGATGTGCTTGTTTCTCTGCCTTCAAGACAGTAGCAAAAAGTATTCTGCCAAAACTCTTGAATGACTAAACTAGAGAAAGGTTTTAAAATTAGGTATATTTTCAAGATTCATTTTTGATAGGTATTGTAATAGCATAAACATTAACCTTCAAGCTTTATTTATCTAGACATCTTCAAACTCCTTACAGAATCAGAATTATTTTTGCAAGGACTAAGAGAGCTAAAAGGGAAATGTCTCTACTGTGTTCAACCTAGTCTTATGCCAACATTATCTTCCCCAGAGGGCTGGGGGGTGGGGGTGGGCAGGGTGGGGGAAGCTAAATATCTATGTCTTATTGTCTTATATCATGTGTTATTTTTGTCTGTTGGTATGGTGAATTTTAGGATCAAATCATCTACAAATAGTGATGTTTGTCTAAGGAGATTTTCTTGCAATTGGAAATCCTCATGCTGAAAGAACTTGTCAGGCAATACAGACACTTGTGATGTGTCAAATTAAGATAGCAAAGTGATGTCAAAGCAGGTCTAGGGAGAGCCTATAACAATGTTACTGTCAAGTAAATAAGGGAAACTGAAACACAAGAAATGCAAGTTATTTCAAGACATCTGTAGCTATGTATAGTTCTGTGTTTTGAGAGATGCTTTTTAAATGATCACCATTTGTCAGAAAGGCTTCAGGATAGGAGAACAATCAGATGTTTGCCAACTGAGGTCAGCAGAATCCTTTGTGGAAACTGAGATTTTTTTGCCATTATCAAATTGTCAGGTAGTAATTACCATCTAAATAAACAAACAAAAAATATATTTCACTCAGCATTTTCCATTCCTTTTTTTTCTCATTCCATCCACTAAAATAAAATATCCAGGGCAGTGGCTGTGGCAAAAAATGTAGCCACAAGTTTAAGAGCAGTGAACAGTAATGTTAGATGGAAGGGGGGTTCAGAAGACTTTGGGGATCATATTTGCATTTGTATATTGGTCTCAAATGTTTCCAAAAACAATAATAGTAAAAAATAAATAAATTGGAATGGTCTTCAGTAAGATTTGATTGGTTTGATCCATTTCCTAAAAGAGGACTTTAGAGGAGGAAACACATTCACTTTCTAAATGAAATTATAGTATATGATAAATATCATATTGTAAAACAAATCTGTTGCACTTAAATTTAACAGGGAATTGGTTTCCTATAATTCACATTTAAATTGTATTATTTTATGTTCAGAGAATAATTTTGTGTCATTTTGCTAACTGGAGCAATTTCTCAATTGATATATGATAGTTGATATTAATTTTGATTTTTGAAACTGATCAGGTATAGTATTTTGATAGCATTAGATTGATTGCTCCCTACATCAGAACAGATACTTGAAAATCAATCCATTTAAAGAAATACTGTTTTTAAGAGAAGGGTAGAGAAACACAAATGCATGTATTGATTAAATCTGAATGGACCATTGGCCAAGGGAAGAATTGCTACAGGCTCTTATTAAAAAAATGGATCCATTTCGAAAATCTTCACTGAGATACTAAACTGGATGGTGGTGGCTTCTATTGTATAGATCAAATTCTCATTCATCAAATGAGGAGATCACTTATTTGTGCAATCCACTGACCTAATGGAAAATTGACAAAAATTCCACACATCACTGCAAGACTCTTCAGCATAATGTGGCACTGATCAGTTTTGTCAATGCCATTACAGATCATAGGATCAGACTACAAAAGTCTGTAATTTTAAAATGTATCTCTTAAGTATAGTGCAATAAATCCCCTTTCTGTGAGTGTGCTCTCAAGAGTTTCTGCCACTCTATAATATTGTTGGGAAATTTTGTAGTCTTCATTTAGAGTCCTTTTAGTAACCACAGTCAAGAATTATAGCTTTTCTTACTTAAAGAATGACATACCAGAAACTCTTACATAGCATTATTAGTATTTTAAATTGTATCCAAATGTATTAAAATCTGTTTTATTTTGCAAATTTAACTGAAGGGAGTGAAAAGATTGGTTTGGGTTTGAGCAGATTAAATCTGTTGTTTCGATTGACCTATCAGAGTTCATCAGGGTATGGATCTTAAGATACAAGTTCTACAGGTTTCTATTGCTATTTTAAAGGTATTTTATTTGATAACTTGGATGATAATTCTTCCATATTTTCGGACACTAAGTGTAATGAGTGTCATGTATTGTGCTGTGTCTAGCATGATAATAACAATAATAACTCCACAATCTCTCACCAAAACGTAGGAAATACAATGATCTTGACTGAGTACAGAAGTACTGGATCAAATGCACAATTACCATGTTTTCCCGTGTCATCTTTTGCTCTGAAAAGGAGATCTACCTACACTAAGAATGGGCTGTAGTGTTAACACAGCTGTCCTTCTTGGTCCCTAGAGTTGGTGATAATGTTATATTCTGCCAGTCAAGTCAAGGCTACCGAAGAGAACTGCTAAATCTGTAAGCCTGATGTTGTTATTTTAAGGAGTATATTTTCTTTGGAATAGTATTTCATCTAATAAAAGTGGAGCTGTAATTATTGTGCAACGTGACTATGATTTCTATCTGCAGACTATCATCTGCTATCACTAAATATTTGCAAACTTTTGCTTTTCATAAATTAAGACCATTAGTATAATTCAAACATCTACAAACTATGACATATATATATATATGAGAATAGTCATTTATAGTTCTAAAACCAGTTTTGACTGTAGTCTTGCAAAACACTGTATTCTATTTAATACACATCTTATTTTTGGAGGAATAATTACCATCTTCTTAAATTCTCACTCTTGTTCTCTCTTTTTTTGAGAAGAACTGTCCATCAAATACAAACTTTGACCAATATGCAGTCCTTTATATTGTAAGTCATTTAAAATTGGAAAAAAAAAAAAAAATCCCATTCCTGATCAGTGGCTACTAAATTCTTTTTCTTTTGGAAAACTGGATGTCTCACTATATTTGATACAGTTTTGATTCCTCTTTTTTTTTTCCTAGACAAGGGCTGTTGCCTCTGTTTTCTGATAATCGCTTCACTTTGAAAAGGAAAAATCTGTCATTTCAGTTAAAAGTTTTACGTATTTCCAAACTTTTCACTTACCTTTATATTTTTCTACCATACTTTTCACATCTTTGATGAACTTGCTAGCAACTTAGTTCCTGATTAAAACCATGAATTTGAATCCAGGCTCCTTTGAATTATAAGAAGGAATACTTTTTATTAATTAATTTAATTTAATTAATTTAATTAATTTTTAATTATTCATAATTATTTAATCATTTAATAATATAAATATATAATAATAAAACAATCATTTGATTAATTAATTTAATTAATTTTTTAATTTAATTAATTTAATTTAATTTAATTTAATTAATTTAATTAGATTTAAACTATCCAAATAATTTTAACTAATAGTCAAAAAAAAAAAAGAGATCTTACAATAACAAACTTGAAATAAAACTTGCATTTCCATTTAAAATATCTCAATCACTTTTTCATACTGTTATCAAAGCTAAAACACACTTTAGTTTCTGTCACCAGCATAAACTGTCATTAAACTTTTTGTACCATTGCTAACAAATTTTGAAATGAACATTAGTCTACCAAAAATGAAAACACATATTTCATTTCTGGCAATTACCTGTGGAAAATTCCTGTTTTGTCTTTTGGTACATGAGGCAGTGAGGACTGTAGCAGCAGATACAGTACATAGTTACCAGTAGCTATGGGGAACAACAGTACAAATTTGTTTAAATTGCGTGAAAAATTCTAGCAGTAGGAAGGAGAAAGTAGCTGTCATTGTGGAAATATAAGTTAAAAAAAAAAAAAAAAAGAGTTCTAGTATTTTCTGAATCTTTTAGGATTTTAGGACCTTGTGGTCAATTCTACTTGTGTTATATCTACTTTTCTTACGGTGATAAAATAATATATATAATAGAATGTTTTTATTTTGTCATATAAAATAAAGCTATTGTTTTGTAGCATCATGGGAAGGCCAACTTTTCACTGTGACTAGGCCTAACAGTGTAAACTTTCTTAAGTGTTTCTTTATCTGTACCTGAGACTTTTCAGTTGAATTGAAACTGTAATTGAGTAAAATATTTATGCAATTTCTGCAATCTCTAAGGTTTAGTTAATTACAACTCTTTTTTTTTCTAAGCTCAGCATAAGATTTAAAAACTTCTATCTTTTTGCTCTTGCTAACATTACAATTGTTTCCAGCTCCAATAAGGGTTTAAGTTGACACAAAGTAAAAGCATTGAAAGAAAATGCAGGCAAACTTTGATAAAGACCAGATGAAATTGTGGTGGTGTTCAGTTAGACTCAAACACACATTGTATTAATAATAATGAAAAGAAGTTCAAAACCATGATCTTATTTCATAAGGATATATTTTTTTTTAATGATTTTATCAGCCTACATTGTATTTCTTTGCAGTAGAAATTCACACTGACTGATTCAGCCTGGTGACTTCGAGGTTTTTAACCCAATATTTGATTAATGCCACAGGCATGACTAAAATAGTAATGTTGAAATTAATCTTTCTTAGACATTAATAACTAATAGTGAAAAGAAATAATTAGTGTATCTTTGGGGCATCGGAAGAACACTGAAAAAGAAGTCATGTAAACCAGAGCATTTCAAGATAATTGTCAGGCATACATCATTTATTCCAGATTAGCTAAGGTCATGCACTTGATGCTCCCAGTTTTTGTATCCATATATGTGGTCATTGTTGTCATTAAATGCTGAATTTTTGTGGCTATATTTAATGGACTGAGAATAGACTATGAAGAAAAGCACTAAGAACAGCAAATATAGAGAGCACGTACTCCATTCAGTTAGACAGTGACCTTTTTAACCTTGCTGCATACAGGAAATACCCACTTGTATTTTGATAATTACATTAGCTTCCTTAATGGCATTTGATACAGATGGTATAGGAAGAACTTATGTGCAGCTGAAGAATGCAGGCAATAGTCTTAGTTTGAATTGCAAATACTTCTTATTGGAGCTAAGTGGTGGGGGAAGAAAACCAAGAATAGTTTTCTATGCTTTCCTCAATCAGCCATTCATTTTTAAAGCTTTACATCATTTTTTTTGTTTGTTTGTTTCTCATTATATTAAAATTAATAAAATTTTGAACACTAAAAGTCTTTCTGAAATCCCAAGAAGCATGATGAGGCAGAATAAGTGCTGTTGTTCCTGCATTTGGGGCTCATGAAATTTGTTTTTATTCTGCTTCATGCTATAAATTCTCGTTTTGGTTTTATGAAGATACCTCAATCACTTTCTTCCTTCTCATTTGCCTGTAAAATGTTCTTCCTCCTTTGCTTTTTGTCTCTTAGTATATCTACAGTCTGAGGAAGGAAATGACTAGCACCAACTCGAAAGCGTTTAGCACAAGCTGGGCTTCCTAGAACAGAGGACTTCACTAATTAAAAAAAATAAGATTATGAAAGCAACAGTATGCTAGTTCAATAGGAGAGATACGGTGCTTCCTCCTTAACTTAGTCCTACAACTTTTGATTATGTGGAATTTTCATAAACCAGAGGTTGCGTTGTCAGTTTTTCCGAACAGTCTCAGATGGATCTGTCCTCCATTAATCCTGACCTGTTTACGTCATCCTGTACTGTTGATTCCACAGCACCTTCAACAGGTGAAGATTGTGTTTTGTGTGTAACAGAAAATATTTATATTTCAAATCTTTCCCGCTTAATCACAAATAAGCAAAGATGGAAAGAAACAAAAGGGACACAAAAATAGAGGGCTTGGCAGCTAGAAAGGAGGAAATGGAGCATATGATGGAGGGCACACACTTTCCCCCATATGATTCAAGCTGATGGAGTCCCTGAAGTGTGAGTAGGAGGCTGATAAGCAAGAGACTTATGATGTGAAACAGTGTCTCTGATCCGAGTGTTTTGCGTTTCCGTGCTCTGTTTTACCTTCAGCCCTGTACCCTACAAGAACTTAAAAAGGTGAATAGAAAGTACTTATGTTGTTGGGTTTTTTTCTTCTTCCTACTCAATTGTCCTGTCTTATTTATAACTAGGGAATTGCACACTTTAATCTGCTCTTACTGCTTTAAGCTGAGCTCTCTGCAAAGGGTAGTCCTGCTATCTATATCACTGTTAGCTTTTTTATGGAGCTTTCCTAACTCACCCCCTGTTCTCACACGCTAAAAGTACTACAATTTCTGTGCTAGTTCTTTGTTCAATTTGGTTGTGTAAATCTGTCTCCTCAAACAATTTCAAGTGCCACTGGTTATCAGAGGTGTTACTGGATATTATCAGTGGTTTATTTTGTCAGCAGGCAATTACAGAGCTGGTTACAATGAATGGGTGTGCTAATGCACTGACTAGATGTCAGGTCTGTATCCTCTCGGAATTTTACCAAAACCAGTTCATTTCTCCCTTCCAATGCCAGAGCACCCCACCCAAACTCACAGTTGATTAGATGTGGTATACAAAAAGTTATCAGCCTACGTCCAGACAAATAGAAAAGGCATCAATTTTAGATCAGACAGTCCTAAAGGGGTAATTAGCCCTTTAGAATTATCGAGGTTTTCAAAAATTAGGCATAACTTATTAATATTCTTATGATTTTAAATGGAAAACTTTGCACTAAAGTAATTATTATTGCCTTCATAGTCCTGTTTTATTAATTATAAAGCGTTTATGTCATTACGACTAGATTATCTTTGTTATTTAGTTGATATCTTTCAGTATCTTTCAGTGGAGATACAGGAAAGGGGACAGACTCTTCAGCAGGGTCTTTTGTGACAGAACAAGGGAAATGGTTTCAAGCTTAAAGAGGGTAGATGTTGGTTGGAAATAAGGAGGAAGTTTTTCACAGTAAGGGTGGTGAGGCACTGGCACAGGTTGCCCAGAGAGATGGTGGATGCCCCCCATCCCTGGAGACATTCAAGGTCAGGGCTCTGAGCACCTGATGGAGCTGTAGGTGTCTCTGCTCATTGCAGAAGAGTTGGACTTGGTGACTTTTAAAGGTCCCTTGCAACTCTGAGGATTCTGTGATTCAGTGATTCTATAATAGCAAGTACTTGTCCTGCCTTTTTATTTTAGGCATACATTCTGTCATTTTAAATATCTGTGCAGTGCTTCAAACTTTTTTATATTGTTTGAAGTTCGTGGCATAAATATCACCGAGTGTCATTGGAAATTAAAAACCAAATTAAAAAAAAAATAAAAAGAGAGACCAGAAAGTTTTTATTATCTTTGTCTGTTTTAAAGTGGGGTTTTTGCATCAATTTTTTAATTTTTCAAAACCATGCAAAAATATGACTTAGTTTCAGCAGATGCATAGCATATAATGTTTGTTACATAATAATATTATATATATAAAAATTTATAAGACTGTAAAATGTAAAATGGGTTCTGAGAGCTTTGTTTTGTCTGTATCTTGTTCTAATACATCTGAGGTCAGATTTTGGAAAAGATGAGTGAGTCACAGAAAATGTGTTTGTATTTGATTGTTTTTACTTTTTTTTTTTTTTTTTTAGTATTACAAAATATGTAGGTTGTTCCAAAAATAATGCCTCCTATTTATTTACATGGAAACTACAACAGTTACAAGGTGCACAATAATGTTATATTATAAAGCAAATTCTCAGCTACAGAATGGAACAAGTTGCCCAGAGAGGTTGTGAATGCCCTGTGCTTGGAGACATTCAAGGTCAGGCTGGACTCTGGGCTCTGAGCAACCTGATCTAGCTGTAGGTGTCCCTCTTGATTGCACGGGATTTGACTTGATGTCCTTTAAGACTTCCTTCCAACTCAAATGATTTTGATTTTCATCAGCAAGGAACCTGCCAGCCTGCATGCCATGCTTCTAAAAATCTGCACCAGTGGAGGTGATTGCTGTTGCTGTTGCCACTGCTGACACACCACCCACAGCCTCAGTGTGCTCACATGCACTGTTTTGGCCTCTATAAACGTTCAGCGGGCATCAGTGAATGTCAGTGGGTGATACTTCTTCCACATGGAGGAATTCAATGACACAGCTTTACTTCATACACACTTCCGTGTCAGACGCCTTTCTGCCAGACTGCCCCAATGCTGCCATCTGTTGCACAGCAACAAGATGTAATGGAATATTGCTGGGAAGGTTCAGCCTCTACTGCCATATCACCAACATCTGCCTCTGACATAGTGGGCTGGAATCATAAATTAGGAGGCATTACTTTCAGAGCTGCCCTCATATGGGATTAATTCACAATAAAACTTGTTCTCTGATAAGATATTTGATATATCTGTCTTGCTCCTACCTGCATTAGCTTAACTGTTAGGTTTGCTTTTCTGTTTGGATTTTCTTTGTCAGTTTTCAAACAGTGGAGGTAGCCTGCAGGTGATAAGGATCCCATTAATCTTTCTGATCATCAAGCACTTGAGCATGAGAATAGCTGATCAATTACAGCAATTGTCTCCCTAAATGAGCTTTTCACATCTGCCTCTTATTTCATTACTTAACTGTCTGCTCATATATCTGATAGAATGGAATCCTACTGGCTTCTTACAGTGTGTTCTGTGTTACTGTACAGTGAG
This sequence comes from Lagopus leucura, assembly GCF_019238085.1. Lineage (NCBI taxonomy): Eukaryota > Metazoa > Chordata > Aves > Galliformes > Phasianidae > Lagopus > Lagopus leucura. The sequence goes on from NW_024962262.1 coordinate 7,713,932, forward strand.
GATGGGGTTATTAGCAAAATGGGCACAAAAGGGTATTTATCCACTCCCCACAATAAATATATGTGCTGCTATTGCATGAATGCTTTTGTCTCTAATTGCTGTTTGTTGAAACCTACTCAAAGTACATCAGCTTCTTTTTCAGTTTCTTTTACAGCTTCTTTTGTTATACGCCTAATTATTTGTTTATTCATTATTACTTTGGCACATAAAAATCATTTCCATGCCCTAAGCCATGATATCAATGCATTGCGTATCTGATTTTAGAAAATAGAAGCTACCAAGGTTAAAAGTGTGGTTTCCTTCCCCTTCCTTTACAAAACATCTTTTAAGTACCTAGATATGATATCCTTTTCTCCAAAAGTTAATCAGCATCTCCAAAGCTGCAAAAAAAAAAATATTCAAAACTGTGGTAATCTGACACGTAATAATTATTTAAATTAAGTAAAAACTGTGATTATGCTGCAGAATTCAAGGTTTTCAAGAAGCATGAACTACAGAGATTCTAAATTTGCTAGGAAATAGATTTTATAAGAGTGCCTCTTTCATTACTACTCAAAGTTTCAAAGTCAGTTGTCAGATGAAAATTGAATTAATTTCTGTGCAGATACCTTATTCTCTACTCGTCAGTATCTGATCAGTTTATTTTTAAGCATTTACAGGATTTTATTCTCAGATTATTTTCTTATGCTTATTGCACAGTGAGTTGCTTTGGATGATATAAATATATGGCTGGATAGATTTTTCTTGTTTATTTTGCTAAATAGTAATCTAAGCTAAAAGACAAAAAGGCGTGATCAAAAAACTCTCTGTACTGATCCTGGTACAGCTTTTCTTCGAGATGATTTCATGGCAGTTCCTGAACACTTAAGTATCTTTGAAATTGAAATTCTCAGGGAATTTGGCTTGAAACTTCTGTCATTGAATTTAAGTGATTAAAAAAATACAGTACAGAGATTGTATAGAATTCCTGAAACCATTTAGCTACAGTTAATAAAAACTAGTAATCTTTTAAATTCACTTTTGACTATTTCTTTGCAGGTCTGGTTTGCATGAAGTCTAGTACTTCCGTGGTTGAACTTGTTATGTTGCTTTGTTCACAGGTAAGACATTCTCTGATTATAATTTTAATGGTTCTTTAACATAGTGCTGGACTTCTTCCAACCTATTAATTGTGCATTGGTGTTTGTTGTATTCTTTCATGTCCTAATAGGAAAATGCAAAGTAATCTCTTCTGGCAGTATATAAATTATAAATTTTAAAAAATATATGCACAGCATAGTGCTTCTATATTGAAAGAGTATGCAAAATATATTTGCATTGTTTTTTGGAACTGTATGGATATACATAATCCACTTTTCCAGTGTATGAACTCTCTCTCAAGACAGTTCTTATTTACAATACATGAAGATAATATTATTTTTGTTACTAAAATCTGTCTTTTGGACTAATTATTTCATTAAGACATACTTTACAGTGGCTTTGTTATTTCTGGTACACGACATAAAATACTACATATTTGATGTCATATGCAGAAAGCAAAGGAACGTGGCTGAAGTATTCCTTAAGAAGTGACAAAACTAGAATATTTCTATTTTAAAAAATTCTGTAGCTTTTTTTGTTTTTATTTTTGTTTTTAGCTTAGCAGTAACTGATTTCTCAGAAATCTGAGTCAATTAAGCTTCTGATTTTCTCTCACAGGTAAAATATTCAAAATTAATTCCATTTATTATTTGGATTCTTCACATCGCAATTTTGATTTTATTTCTCTGAATTGTTATTGGCTAACTTCCTGCATACAGCTTTTTACATTAAACTGGTGATAATAAGCTATCCCCAGACCCACTTTATGTAATACAAGGCGAATACAATGGCCTAACAGATCCAGATAATCTAAAAGTTCTTTCACTTCTCAAAGGACTTACTACCAGTGCATCAGTAATCAAGTCCCCTGCACATGTAAAATATCAGTGAAATGTATATTGTATATTAATATATATGTTTTATATATATATATATATATAACATAGTGCCCACATTAACTCTTTGTGTTATTACCAAGGGAAAATATTTGTTTGCAGTTTTCCTTGAGCATTCACAGCTGCACTTGGAGTACATACACCAAAAACGTACTGAAAAGAAATACATTTTCAGGGGCAAATGAAATGAAGATCTACTTTTGATTCATCTATCAAAAAATAATTAACATTTACAACTCTTTGGGGGGAAGTTGGGGGAGGGAGTTCCAACTTACCTGCTGTTTGCCAGTCCGTAGCTTGTGCTTCTTCAAGCTGCTGTCATAAGGAAATCATTACATCTTGTTTTCCTTTGTGTTTTTTTTTCTTCTTATATTTTTTTCTTTCTTTTTCTTTTTTCCCTGCTTGGTCAGGATGGATATTGGTTAGGGAAAAGTAAAAGAAATATACATCCCTAGCAGGAACCCTCAGTGGGGTTTGAACTTCAAACCCTCTCCAGCAGAGCACTTGAAAAATTTGTTACCTAATGGTTAAGTCCTGGGTTCCAGGAAAATTCCAAAAGATCCATTAAAGCTTTTGAGCCTTATGTTCATGTCATGAAACCCTTTTTTTTTTTTTTTCTTTTTTACATCTTTTGAAACCTTTACTTGAGGGAAGGAATAACTTACAGTCCTTTCTTCCCTAGTCCTTGGCTTTACTGCAGTTCTCAGGAATAAAGTGGAATGAAGCATTAGGGTCTAGTGTCTTTGATGGCCTCATCATCTAATCATAGGTTTAACATTACTCATTTGCTGGCTCCAGGAATTCCTGCCATTAAGGGCCCTAGAGATGAAACTTTGCCTCAAATATTGATTGAAAGGAAGAGGGAGAAATTTAAGCTCTTTCTGCAGTGCTTTTTCTTTAGACAACTCAGTCAAGCTATGTAGCAAATGCAGCTAAATCAATTTGTTGGTTTTATGAATCTTATACCAGTTATTTATAATTTCAAAATATTTGTCTATGTTAAAAATAAGCTTCATTTTATACCTAATACAATGTAAAGAGCTGAATCATTTTGAAATTCTAAACATTAATTGATTTTTTTCAGTGTTTGCTCAAGAGCTATTCTCCATCTATTCAATTACTTGGGGAAATAACAGCTTTTAATTCTTATACCTCAGCTGATATTTTAGGGTTGTTTCCTTGACTTGTAAATAAGGACAATCTTGCATTCTGGTGCTTGTTTATATTTTAAGTTCTTCAGAAGCTAATGCTGTAACGCTGATGGAGTGATGTTAAATGTTTCTACAGACATTGGTCAACAGGGGGCTGTACTGGTGTAAAAGCTAACCAAAAAAGCATTGCATCTGCACAAAATACTGTATTTTATCCTAAAGGTGTACTAAACGACCTGCAGTTCTGTTCATCTGCATGAAAATCTTTGGTGAAGTCTTCGGTGAAGTTTTCTATTCAATATTTTAAATTATTTGTCAAAAGAAAACATGAGGTAAATGGTTTGAAATACTGATAGGACGTAATACAGAACATTGCTAGAAGAAAGTGGCACATCAAACACATAATACAATCCAGTCCCTGGCTAACATCGGGAGTTAAATCATCTCTCTATAAAAACAAAGAGCCACTACCCAAGCTTTTATGTATAAATTAATATGAACTGGGAAGACTAAGTGAAGTAGTTCATTTATTTTTTTTAGTAATCCTAACATAACTAGGGCTTTTCTTCCTACTGTGGGTAAATCCTTCAGATTCAAACTGAATGACATTCTACAGATTAGGTGAAGTTTGAAATGTGTCTTTCAAAAGATAGATGATGATGATGTCAAAAACCTTTGAAAATTACAATTTTGTTTGCACAAGAACAGAGTAACTTTAGACATTGAAAAGAAAAAGGAAATACGAAATTTGTTTTCCTTTAATTTGCTACAGCAAATTAGATGCTTTTATACTCTTTATGTTGGAAATTCCATGTTAACGACTACAGATTAGCAAGAATGTCAGAGTTTTTTTTCTTATCTGAGCTCCTGAATAAAATCAACATTGCCAGCGGCTCACGTCCAAGGTATGGTCTAAATTTACATGAAATATCACATTACAACTGTCTGAAGGTACATGTCATGGATAATTCAGTTCATATGGTCAGCCTTTTAGACCAGAGGGATATGCAATCAACTCTTTCCCCCCAAAGGAATTTGAAGTTGCTGTGAAAAATACATTTTAAGTTTTAAAGGAACTCCTGTAAGGATTGTGCATCATTTTGGGGCTTGGGAAAGAAGAAAATGTTCTATTCTCTGTATTTTTAGAATATTTCTTTTATTATAGTTTGCTTCCCTTCACTCATTTATTTCCTAGGATCACCTAGGATGAAAATATAACTTACTTTGAAGGCTGTATTTTCTTTATTTCTTATATGAGCTAAAAGCATTCAGTTAAGTACTTGAAATAATATATTTTTTCTGCATAATTGATAATAAACATGTAATGATTTTCACTTACCATAAAAACAAGCACTTTCATTTGGATTTAGTCTATTCTAACATAAAACGGATGAAGATGTGTTATGTTTGACAAGATCTGTGCTAGATTAGCTGGTCTTTGTTCCCTCAGCCTAGCTGAGAATGTCACAGCTGTGTTACTTTTGAAGAGGTAGATTTCTTCAATGAACTATATGTTGAAAAAAAAAAGGAAAAAAGAAAAAAGAAAAACCTTTGCAGTGTTGTTCCATCTTGCATCAGATTTAAATTTATTAAATTTCATTCAAATTATTATTTGTTTTTAGCTCAAATAGCATAATTTCTAATTACTTCCAGATCTTTTGCAAGCATTTCTCTTTTGGAGATGTAGCTTCTGCAGAAAGTGAATGATGTTGACCCAAAGGATAGTCTCATCTCATCCCACTGGTATTTTTCTGTACCTTATCTAAGAACAGGGGAAAATTATTTTCTTAAACAGAGTGTGCTCAAGGCACCTACTACTTCACCTTTCTAAAAGCAGAACATTGTAACGTGAACAGTTGCTCTAGGAAAAAATGCTGTCACTTGCAGTTCTAGAATATATTCTGATTGTCTGACCAATTTCAGGATTTAATAGTTTTCAATGCAAAATTCATTCTATTGATTTCTCCTCCCACTGCATTAGAAATTTGATTGAGATCATAATTCAGGAGCCTTCAAAGGAAATATCAAAACTAGAAGAATAATCTGCTTCTGAAAGACAGTGTTGAGGCAAAATATTTCTCGTAGATGCTATCCATTGTAAATTGGCTTTGACTAGAAAAACTCTTTGGGGGTGGGGAGAGAAAGAATATAATTAACTAAGAAATGCTTTAATTAAAACCTGTTAGGAGATTTTCAAGTAAATGATAACACACAATCTTCCTTATAATTACACAGTATACAGATTCTGTAAATAGTTTGCTTTTATGAAAAAATATCCAACTGAAAGTCTCTTAAAGAAGCAAACCATATCAAGAGTATATCCATAACCTGAAAACTCCACTATATAATTAATGGGTAAACTTGGCTTCAGCTAAGCTTTTCAAGCTTTGTGTAACAGTGTGATCCTCATTTATGAGTTGTGTCTGTCCACATGGTTTAGTCTTTAACCTGGGAAGTCAGTAGCTGCTTGGGTTGAATCCAGTCTGTCTCTCCATATGACAGGCAGACAGTCAGTACGTACTTAATCAGAAAAGATCTTTGGAGGATCTTCTCCCATGCAGCACAGCTCATAAAACATTTTCCAGCAGTTTGATGCATCTTAAACATATTGGTTGTATGCTACTATGTACAGTACAGCAAACACAACAATAAAGTGACAAAACAGGGTGGAGTGTGGAGGGAGGGGAATGAGAGCTTTAGCTGCTGCCGTAATTGTCAAGAAAAAAAAAAAAAAAAGGTGATAAGTCTAATTCTAATTAATATAGGCAAGACCCATCAACCATGCACTGGAGAGATTTCAGTACCAAAAGCTGTAGCAGACCTACGTGTACATCCTGCCTCACGGGATGGTGTATCTCTTGGGCTTCAGAGACTGACAGCTGCCTGACGCAGAATCCAAGCAGCAAAATCAATCCCTTCCTGATCACTAGGGCAATCAGGATTAACTTTTGTTTAATAAGTGATAACTCTTTCCTGTGTTTGCTATTTGTCTTTTTTATACCAGCACTGGTAGGAAAATTAATGAGAAGTTAAATAGTAATTGCTTCTCTTAAAACTAAAGAACCTGAAGCTTAATCTACTTAGGATACATGCATTGCAACTTGAAATTAACGCTGGTTATGCAAATTTCTATGGAGGTGTATTTGTTTTTCCTACTGTGAAAAAAAAAAAAAAATTGACTGTTTCATTTTTGGCCATGTTTACCCATTCATTCTGGTGGATTATTTGCTGTCTGTAGTTTTACCAGTGCAACTAGAAGGAGAACAACGTCTCATATTGTATCACTTCAAAAGCCTGAATTGAAATTTGCCGTAGAAGGAAAGAATATTTATGTGCATCTCTATACACAGAAATATAGGCAGACAGAAATTCAGCTTTGTTCCAGTATATTTTGAAAAACAGGAAAAAAAAAAAGAAAAAGAAAAATTAAAAAAAATTAGGAAGTTTTGGATCTGTTACACTGCTTTTGTTCTGCATCTTCCTCTCTGCTTATCCTGTTTTTGTACCAGTGACGTTTGTAAGACTGTGTTGCTGAAACATCAGAAAAGTATTCAGACTTTTACTTCCTGGTTTAGTGGGATAAACTGAGGTTCTCATCCAAAACCCAGCAGAACTACTCAAAGACAAGTTTTCAGGATTGCTAATCTGGGACCACAGAGGAGTGAGAAAACACTACCTATGTCTTCATGGCAGAAAGCTCTAAATTGAGATCTCTGCATCTAGTGGAATCATACTCATTGGCTGCTGTTTCAGTATTCAGCTTGGTCTTCTGTCTGGCCTGACGCATCCTGCTGGAGCAACCGTATGTTCTCCATACATAGTTTCATGGTCCTGTTTGCTCCTTTTCACCATTACACACAATGGTAGAAACAGTCACGTCAGTTATAGACCAAAATTAAAAGTAGCTCTGGATGAAATAGTAAGTTTCAATTTGTTGTATCTAGAGTAGCCTTAAAAGCAACAACTTCTAGCAAGTGGCTAACATATCTTGTCTCCCAAAGGTTTCATTCCTTTAAATATTTGAGCAAATGATTAATTTCATTTGATAACATAAATTAACTAATTATTATTTATTTGGTTACTTCAGGTGTATGCTTAGATGTTTGCAGGATTGATTACAAGAACTTAGATTGCTCTGAAAGTAATGTCTCCTATTTATTTCCATGGAAACTACAAGAGCACAACAGCACTATTTGATAGAACATATTCTCAGCTACAAAACACTATTTTTCAACATAGTCACCACCATTTGCTATGCATTTTCAGCAGCAATGAAGCTACCAGTTTGCACACTGTGCTCATAGAAATCTGCAGCAGTGGAGGTGACCCACTGTCACTGTCACCACTGCTGAAATGCTCCACCCACCACCTCAGTGTGCTCACATCCATTTTGGTCTCCACAAATGTTCAGCAATACATGTCAGTTGGTGTCATTTTTTTCTCAAGGAAGAATTCATTGACACACCTTTGCTCCACATTCAATCTGACATTGACCTTTCTGTAAGACTTTGCTGCCATTTGTCACACAGCAACAAAATGTAATTGATTTTGGTGGGAAGGTTCAACCTCTACTACCATACTACCAACGTAGTGCCTCTGACGTAGTGGACTGGCATCATAAAATAGGAGGCATTACTTTCAGAACAGCCCTCCTACATAATGAAGGCTAGCTGAAAAGAAACAGGACAATCATTAATTTCTTTAAGTAAATGTAAAGATGAAAGAAAGGAAGATGGCATTTGGTGGGAGAGAAATCAAGGTAATAGGAAAAAAAAAAAAAAAAAGAAAGAAAAGAAAAAGGCAGAGATTTTACACGTGGTACAAAGTATAGAAAGATTTATAAAAATAGCCAGGCATGTAAAGTGACAGTTTCTAACTTTTTATTGCAGGCTCAAATCTAAGATCAATTACAACACTTAGCTAAAGTTGGTAATTTCTGTCATTCTATAAAGGTGCAGTGAGAAAGAAAAATGATTTCTATGTCATTGTCCAATCTCAAATACAGCACAATTTGAACATGTATTTATATTCAAGTGTTGACTTGGAGCTCTTCATAATCCAGAGCACAGCCTACATAAAATAGGTCAATGTACATATTTTATGTAATTTCCAAAATCAGAAATGAATTCTAAGTAGTACAGCAGAATCTTTGTATCTTTGGTATGGTGTGGAAAGTAAAAAACTTATTTATCATTTATATTTTCTTTTGATCCAGAAGTTAAATGTGTTTTTTTTTTTTTTTTTTTTTTTTTTTGCTTAATGTTTCTCACTTGCTTCATAGATTCTGGAAATTATTCAAAAGATGAACATCTTGCACTGTCTTTTTAAGCTAAAGGAGTGTCAAATAATTTTCCTTTATTAATTTGTTGTCCATGTGTGGGATGTGTGGGATGTCTTCCAGCCTAATCTTGGTCTTCATGTTATGAACATCTGCTTCCACTTTCAAATGGAAACCTTCAATGTATTCTTTCCATCTTGAAGGGAAATTTTATTTACTTTATTTTATTTACTTTTATTTTATTTACTTTACTCCAGATCCCAGTACACCCAGAAAGCTAATTCTGTGTTTCGCCTTCAGTAACAAGCAGAATCTCTTCTTCAATATCTTATTTACATCTGAATGATCACAAACCTGTTAATTTCTCTAGCCCATCCTCATCAGAATATTTTTTGTAACAAAATATTTAAAAGTACATTTATTACACATAGTGAAATGCTGATCAGAACTTCTTCTGGATAGATGGTAAAACAGGCTGGATCAGAAAATTTTAAGAATTACTTTCTTCATTCTCCCATACATCTTGGTGCCTTCTCCTGACTATCAAGTTGTCTACAATTTATATGGATCTTAGGTATATAGAGGAAGACAGCTAGAAAGTCAGAAAGCACCAGTTGGTATTTCTTAAAGATCTGAGAGAGGGTACAAGAACTTATTATAGGTGAATATCACCAGATATATAGTTTGTCGGGTGTCTTTTTGTGTATGATGGAGGCAAACTAAGGAGCAGTTTTCTGTACATCAAAAAGTCTTCTATTTATTGAAGTTTTGGAAAACTTCAGATTCATCAGATTCATAAAACCGTAGAACCTCCTGCCTTAGGTAGGAGGAGGCCTTAAAGCCCACCCAGTCCCAGCCCCCTGCCATGGGCAGTGCCCACCACCAGCTCAGGCTGCCTAGGGCCCCATCCAGCCTGGCCTTGAGCACCTCCAGGAATGGGGCACCCACAGCCTCTCTGGGCAGCCTGTGCCAGTGTCCCACTGACTCTGAGTAATGAATTTCTTCCTAACATCTAATATACATCTCCCCTCTTTCAGATGATTAAACCCAATCCCCCATGTCCTATCACGTTAGTTATCTACCTTTAATATCAGTGCCTGGTTTGGGTTTTAGCACAATTAGCCAAACAGTATCACAAATTGTTAATAATTTTTAAATGTCTTAAAGGAAGAGATATTTTTCCAGTTATGAAATAAACTCTAAAAATTTTGGATGTGTGTTTTTTTCTAACACATAAATATACATCTGCTTCAGGAGATAGGCAGAATTTCTACACAACAATTAAGGTTATTATTGCAACATCTGAATAAATTTGATCATTTCTCTAGTATTGTTTGGAAAACGTAAATGTTTTGGTTTTTTTTTTTGTGGTAGAGGATTTTTTTCTCTTCTCTTCTAAGGTACCAATGAAATGTTCCTCTGGGAAAGTTTGACTTAATTTTCAAGATAAATTGAGTGATTACCACAGGTGATTTGAAGGGCAGTGGGTCTTTGTGTACCCAAGAAAAGAAGAAAGATTACTATACATTACTCCAAGTCAAGAAAATAAAAAGAAAATGAGTCTTCTGAAGGAGAAGTCTAAAATATTCCATAATTTTTTTTCACATTTTTAAAGTCATATTCACATAAATTGTATTGTGAAAGTTCCATATTCCTTTTTCTTTCTGAGATTTGGCCAGAAGCCTAGTGGATTCCAATACTCATTGATTTGCCTTCCAGAGTCATTCTGTATCTTTCTTATTGTGGGAAATAGTCATTTTTAAAACGATGACCATCATAAAATCCTAAAATTGATTCCAAATTTACTTGAAAGAGTAGACTAAAAATACTTTTTTTTTTTTTCCCAAATAATCTATTAGCAGTATATATGTTTGTAAGGGAGAAGAATACGGGCAGTAAAATTCCTAGATCTGAACTCTTAGTTCTGATTTTCATTCCAAACAATAATAAAAAGTTTTTGGTCTCCAATATCTTAGCTCAGTTGTTGCAAGATTAGGAAGGACAGTCTTACGATCCTGAAACTGTACAAGCTGCTCTAAATGTTATGGGGCTATGTCTGGGAATCAATCAGTTTTTCTGCTCATATCTACTTTTAATGGGCATATTTTTTCTGCAATAAAGAAACATTTCCTTCAGTCTTGTAATGTTTCTTCTGAATATTTCTTGCTTGGATGACATAAAGTGAGTTATTTGTGGCTTTAGGAGGCAACATCTACATGGAGTTCAAACTCAAGGTGAATTACATTCATGTTGTGAAATGCAAACACATTTTTTAAAAATTTCCACTTCCGCTCTCGGATAGAAGGTAGCCCTTCTACAGCTCAATACAAAACTTTTCTCCAAACATACAAAAGTGTTCAGAGATCAACGGAGAAGATTCTTCAAAGCGAATCAATATAACTAAATTGTCAAAAAGTAGCAATGAAAATTCATTAATTGAAGCACTGAGATATCGAGTGTGTTACTGATATCTTAGACTAGAACATTTAATGAATATTCACTGTGACAAAAAGACAAAACAAACAAACAAACGAACAACTGTGATTATTTAAGTGCATCAAAAAGTAAGAACAGTGAGATATAAATTTTTTAAACTCTGAGAATCATTATTCGTTTTTATGAATTTATTAATTCATGTGTCAGATTTATCATTTGATTTTCAGTATTACTAAAAGCATAATAATTTTGTAAAGAAAAATTTCTAATATTGTAAGTCAAAAAAGTGATTGCAAGCAGAGGCTGATTTGGAAAGAAGGATTATATAAACTGAAAAAATGGTTCTTTTTGGTTTAGTGGGGATTTCAGAGCTTTAAAGAAATAGGATGAGGAAAAAACATTCAAAAGCAAAAATAGTAAGAATACCAGAAAGTAAGGATATCTCAGTTTCAAAGAAGTCTGAATTTTAAGTAGTATCTATATTGTGTTATGGTTTGTTGTCTAGAAGTTTACACTTTTTGCTGTCATCCCTGTCTTTTTTTCCTCTCTTCTCATCCTATGCATGGATATTTTTTGTAACTGTATTCATCCTGAACCTTCTATCAGGAAATGTGTACAGGCACTTTCTGGATGCAGTGATGTCTTTAGAATCATAAAATCATAGAATCCTTAGAATTGGAAAGGATATTTAAAGGCCATCTTGTCCAACTCCCCTGCAGTGAACAGAGAAACATCAGTATCAGAACAAGGGAGGAGACCAAGTTCCTCCTGCTGGATAGGAGTTACCAATATCCTAATCACTTAGGACATTTTTGAGATCTTTGGTGTATGGTTGCATAATATAAAACATTTAGAATGTAACCACAGTGGACAGTAATTTAATTAAATGTCTTGTAGCATATTAAGACAATTATTGGATTTTTTTTTTCATTTGACTATTTAAGCATATTGCTTCAAGTCTTTATTTTCATTCTTCAAATGAGTGCAGTGATTTGAACTGGTGTTGCAAAAGCAACTTTAGGTTTCTTAGTATTTCTAGATGTTTTAGTGGATCTTTTGAAAAGAAACTGATAAAAAGAAAACCAGGTTCCCCATTCAAAGGTAGAATTCAAATCGTAGGATCGTGAATTTGTTAAACTAAATTCATTCTGCTTAAAATTGAGAGGAAATTGTAGTAATAATAATAATAATGCACAAATAATCCCTTATCTGTAGATTAAAGGAGTCTTGGGATATATGTCAAGCTCATAGTGAAGGAATGCATGAACCATAAATCCTGTATTTTATGGGTCTGTAGTATTATTTCTCCCATTCGTTTTTGGATGGGTTTCACACATTTTCAGCATGAATCAATAAGATTTTTCACCTACGGAGACAGAGGGAGAAATTCATTTGCTACTATATAGATTCCAGTGACATTTTTTGGTACCAGCAGTCCTGTTAGCTGGTTTACATGTCATGCACTGAGACATTTACATTGAGCAGGAATATCTGACTTGCAAGAAAACCTTCCCCTTTTGCAAATGCAGGTAGACAGGATAAACAAACATAATAAAATGGCACTACGTGCCTATGTTCAGGCTGCTGAATCCTTTCCTAGTTGGTTTCTTGAAGTAACTGTTTCATACCAGGGAGACTTAATTTCTTTCTAAAACTATATCACAAGTCTTGCTTCAGTCACTGGTTTTGGAAAAGAGCAAAATCAACACCAGTGAACAAAGGAACGGTGAAAATGATTTTCTAGATCTCATTCTAGAGACTTAAATGCTAATACTCTGTGTACCCCAATTACTTGTTCAGCGATGGGCTGAGTATGGTCATTCTATGGATTTTTTAACAGCTTGCTTCTTACGGAACCCATCATGAGTATGACAATGTTCATTTATTATTTTTTGTTGTTTTGAAATGCTTGACTTGGTGAGATATGTGAATATTCCTGGTATCAGTAAGAAGCACCCTGCTGATTACTGGCTAGTTTTCACAACATTTATTTGAGAACATTTCATAATTCTGTCCAAAACTATTTCTCCTGCCGATGTCATGAAGCAAGAACTGGGAGTTTCTGTCTGATCTTTTTTAGTCCTGGGAAAAATAAATGTAATGCAAAGTAGTTCTGTAACTCTAATTCTCTCTGCCCATTATTGTTTATATTAAGGCTCATTTGAAGTACCAAAAGCAATTGAGAACATAGAAGTCAAAAAGTCTGTTTATGATGTGTTGAGTATTTTTTCTTTAATCTAGTGGTATATTAAGTAGAAATTATTATATTTTACTATCAATGAAATAGCTTAAATCAGTTTCAAGGGTTTATATTGTACATAGATGTTAGAAGTATAAGACTTAAAATCTGATGCTGTTATTATGACATTATTATTCATTCAAAATCGGGGAAAAAGACAAAGATTGAACTCAGGGATGGATGGGTGGTATGCAGATTGTTCTCTGCCTCACATGAAATATACAAGATGTAAAAGTGAAACAAACTGAAGAAACTAATGCTTTTGTGCTTTGTTGCATCTAATAGGCAAAATGTATGAATGGAAAAAAAAAGATTTGTGGTAATTTTTTGTGTGTTTCCAAGTTAAGGAAACTAAATTTTGCTTAAGGATAACACAGAAAAGATTACCAGCTAAAATTTATTAGAAGATTAGAATAAATTTTGTATTTGATATGATCATATCATTCTTGAGAAGAGCAGCAGTAGATTAAGAAGTTCAGCCAAAATTCATGTTCCTTAGGAGAGTATCAGGGTCAGTTTCAGAAATGTGATTTAAAGTACTTGGGTTTTGATCATGTTATATTTTATCTTCTTAGGAATGGCAAAATTCTATTCAGAAGAATGCAGGACTTGCATTTATTGAACTCATCAATGAAGGAAGGTAATTAATTTTAAAGCTTTTAAAAAAGTAGCCATTTTGCATTTATTCCATTGGGTGATTATACTTTTTCACCATCTGTTCCAAAAACATTGTGAAAAGGCCATATTAATCAAGAGATCTACTGTATAGGTACTTTATATAGCAAATATTTAATTTAGAAATGTACAAATTCTTAAATTTTCGTTTATTGGCAGAAGGAAGCAGAAACCCAATAAACTGTATAGATGTTCGGATGTATTTGAGAATTTAACCACCATTTTCCTGAGCAGCAAGGTTGTTTTATCCAGACAGTCCAGAGAGCCCAATCTGTAAACCCATCTGCTGCTCCATCTGTTTTAGAAGCACAGCATTTATTGTACAGATGCACATCTTGAGGATTTTATCTATCACTTCATGAGGATTTTATCTAGAATTTCTGGTCTGATTTTAGTCCTGTAAAACACAAGACATCATGTTTGTAAGATCTGCCTTGCTTTTGCAAATTGTTAAGATACTTTATTATCAATCCTCAAGTACTTCTAATGCTGTATGTGTTTTTATCTTCTACGCTTTGTAATGTTTGTCAGTACTTCCAGTCATCCAGCTGGGCAGCAGTGGGGACTCTATGGCGAAGATGGTAGTGGAATGCCAAAGACAAGCGCAGCCACCTGTGTAATCTGTGTCATGTCTATTGGCCAGTAAATTAAATCCATACAAACATAGATGTTTTTATAAGAACAGATGAAATATATATATATATATGCATATATCACAGTATGCCCACTGAAGAGATTTTGTTGTTTTATGTCTTTGTCTTCTACAGATAGTATGTCATTACCAATAATGAAGTATCAAATCTTCTCTTTGTTATAGGATATTTTTTTGTCTAGCTGGTATTTCAGAGATTAAGCCATGCATTCATTTCAAAAAATTGGAAAACATATCCAGTCTTTGGGTGGTGTAAATTATCTTAGACTCTCTACAGGCACTGAAGTTATACTACAATTATAGCAGTTTGAAATGTAGTCTTTTCACTCGAAATTCTTTTTGCTAAACATGTCCATTTCATTTTACACCATAATAAGGCTCACCAGAGTGAGTTAAATACTGCACATTATTCACTAAATATTACATAGTGTTAGATTGAATTATTATATTATGTATTTGGATAGTAGTAGAGAATCTCATTTTTGTTTCTCAACCTGGCTAATGAGATATTACTGATTGCTCACTCATGATAAAATGCTCATTCAGAACAAATAGCACATCTGCATATTTTTAGCAATTAAGTATTCAGGTATCAGTGGATCATCTTCAAAATGAGGTAATATTTAAGAGCTGTTACTTAAATGCAATCAAAGGACTGTCTAATCAAACTGCCCTTAGACACATGTTCCTCCATATACTTTTGTCATAAGCATGTCTTAGAACAAGTGTGTGCACATTGCTAGTATGCTCATCTTTGCAATCAGCCCATCCGTTTTTAATTTATCCTTTTGGGGATAAAGATAACAGTCTTTTAACTGGAAATTGTTATAAATATTTATTCTACTTAATAGCTAAACTTGTGAATGCAATTCATCAATCATAGCTAGGGAATGCAATTGTGCAACTGTCAACAATTAACAAGACATAAACAGTTGATGAATGTGCAGCTGAATTAAAGTGCTCCCTAGGATAACCTGAAATTATAAACTGGATCATTTAAAAGAATCTAACAAAGGATCTTTATAATTAAAACAAAGCAGGGTTAATGGGATGTAAAATTGCATATAATCGCTGTGCAATAATGATTGAATTTTAAATTATTAAAAGCAAAATGAAGATTAAGAATAATTTTAAGGACTTTCTGGGTAAGGTTTCTTGAACAATAAATCAACAGTTTTGAGCAAGTTTTTCATTTGAAGGTAGAGGGTAAGAATTATATAATGTGGCTGTTCATAATTTTAGAATCTTCAGTTAGATGTCTATCTGTTCAGATATGTGCATGCTACAAGGTGATTTTCTGAGCACCTAACTTTTGTTTGTGTGTTAAGTCATTTGAAAGCCTTTCTGTTCTTAGACTTTATTAGACATGTTCTGAAATGAAACATTAAAACTAGTTGTAGTAAAACATAACAGTTTTTTAAAAATCAAGATATCTTTTTGTCACTTTAATAAGCTGTGTTTTCATTTTAAATCTGGTGCTTCACTAGGTTTGTATCTTTTTTTTTTTTTTTTCTCATTTTATGCAGTGTTTTCCTAGGAACGTCTGAATTATGCATATTCGTAGCATCTAGATTATAAACAATCTGATAGAGCTTTGTTTATTAGTCCTGAATTTTTTCTTTGTATATTTTCTAAAAAAGCCACCTCCAAGTTAGATTTTCTCATTTATAAACTAAAGATACTAATTGTTTACATTAGATAGTTATGATAAAAATAAGTTACAATACAGATTACTGTGTTTGTGATTACTAAATAGTATAAAAAATAATCTGTTATAACAGTTATTACTTTAACTAGAGCTACTAATAATACAGGAGTATCTGACTATGGATTTAAGTTAATACTGTCAAGAAAAGTAAATATATATGCAAACACATTTAATTTCAGTGTAGAGTAACACCTTTTGTAATGTTCTTGAAAGATTTAGATCCATGCTGCTTATGATCTTGAACTTTGAGCTTCTTGTTTTTGTCAATCTCATGCTATTAATACGTGATGTTGAGAGTATCACACATGTCAAAAATTTCACTGATAGCATCTTAATTAGTATTCTAGATTTTCATTAGAGTATACACACGAGAAGAGTTCTTAAATTATGAGCTGGATGCATCTGACCTGTTGGCTGTGAAAGAGGACATGGAAAGAGTTTGTATAACTAGGAATGATGAGGATGGGAGATGACAACCCACGTTTAAGTGGGCTGATGATGGAAAAGATCAAAAGAAAAAGGGTGCAGGGTGACAAGAACAAGAGAAAGTAGGAAAAAATACCTCAAGTAAATATGTGAACAACAGCATACAGCCTGAAAACAAACAGGAGAAATTAAATCCGTATTCAGTTACAAAACTGCATCAATGAAATTAAATAGATTTGGTGGGATAGCCAACTCTACATTACAGAAATGCTGTGGTGGACAGATGTGAGTTCCTCAGGAAAGACAGGCAGCGGGAGTGTATCGTTCTATGTGAAGGATCATCTCAAATTTATAGAGCTTTTCTGTGGGACACATACCAGTCTGATGGGTAACTTGCAGGAATGGACAAGCAGAGAAAATATGATAACATGGTATGAAATTACTTCAAACCACCCGTTCAGTGCAATGGAACCAAAAAAGACTTTGAGAGAGAATTTGAATCACAAACACTAGTTCTAATGGAGGTCTTTAGCCTTCTGGAGATGTGTTGGGGATATAATAAGGTGATGTGCATGCAGTCAAGAAGATTTCTGGAGGATGCTGAATATCATTTCTTCATACGGGATGAACCAACTGAGAATGACACAGTTGGATGTGAGAATTGGGTTTGGATGTGGCAATTAACATAAGCTTTGCCCATAGTGACTAAGATATTGGAGTTCAAGATACCAAGGGAAGTGAGAATGGAGAGCAAATTAAAAACTTAATTAGTGCAGATTTTAACTTGTTTGGGAAAGTCCCAATAGGGAGGAAGATTTGGAGGTGAAAGTAGTTCCAAAAGGGTGGCAGGCCTTTACGTATAGCATCACACAAGTATAAAAACATGTAGTCCTAGTATTCAAGTACAAGAGTATCAAGAGACATATTTGTCTAGTCAGGGAATATATAATAGAAATGGATGCAAAAGGAAATTAAACACGGAGTAAGAGGTAGGAACTGGATAGAAAGGAGGAATTTAGAATCATTTCTGGGACTTGTAGGGAATGATGTCAAGAAGGCCAAGTCTCGACTGGAAATGAGACGTGGAGAAAGTATCAAGGACAAGAGTTTCTGCTGCTCCATTAGTAGCAAAAATAAGGTGAACAAGCAAAATGTAGCCTGTTACTGAACAGAGTGGATGATTTAGTGACAGATAATGCTAGGATACTCAATGCTTTATTTGCCTCAGCTTTCACCAAACCTCTGTATTTTTTTGAAAGAGTTCAAGGAGGAGAACTATCATAGTGCATGAGGATTAGGTCAAGGTTTCTTTGAGAGAAATTGTTCCATGCAAGTCCTTGTGATTTGATGAAATATATTGGATGGTAATGAGAGTCTTGCAAGGGTACTTAAGTGTCATGCCTGAAAAATCAAGAAAACTGATGGAGATCAGTGATGCTTTTAGAAAAGCAAATGGTGCAACCATATTCAAAATAGTCAAAAGTAGGCGGAGAATTGTAAGCTTGTCTGCTCGTCTTCTGTCCCTTTGAAAATCATACAGAAGATCTTTTGAAAAACTTCTGACCATATGAAGGAGAAAGTGATTGAGCAAGGTCAATATGGGTTTACCAAAGAAAGCTAAATCATCTCTCACCAATCTGTTTGTCTTTTATGATGAAACAAGTAGATTTGTAGACAAAGAGGAGAGCAGTAGAAAGCATTTACCTTGACATCAGCAAGGCTTCCATTCAGTTTCCCACAAAACTCATGTATCATAATTAGAATGCTGCAGTCTGGATCGGTGGACAACTACATATGCAGAAAAATGGCTGTATGATTGGATTCCAAAGGTTGTGGTTAGCTGGTTGTACTTTACCTTGACGCCTTTGACAAGTGGAGTGTCTCAGGGGTCTATCCTGTCTCAGAGATGGACATTACAGATCACTACCTGTTATTCTTTCAGATTTAGATTACTCTCCTCAATCTACTTCCATTTTCTTGTCCTTTTATGTTATAATGACACTAATATATTGAGATGATTTTGTCTTTTCATTTAAAATGATTTCCTTTTTTTTTTTTTTTTTTACAGAATTTCCTCTTTTTAAATAGCAGGAGTAGTCTGATCATAATACAAATTTGAGGAAACATGAGACTGTATTTCTTCTTTCATTTAAGTTATAAACTTAATTTCCAAAGTTTTATCTCTGTACTTAAGTCTGGTTTCTGCCTGTAGCAGAGAAAATATACACTTTTACATATTGACCTACCTGGACGTCCAAATATATTTAAAATTCACAGGCAGACATTTCTTTTTGAACTCTGTTGCACTGAGATTTTTCACTAATTTCCTGGAAAGATTGGCAGAATGTTTAGAAAGACTGGAAATGTTTCTTTTAATTTAGATGAAATGCTGATTAAATCCGGGATGGGTGGTAGTGAAGACTTAAACTGGATTATTTCCATATTACCTAAACTAGAATTGTTGTAATTGCAGAAAACTTTCTTGTGGACATCTTCTATTGCAGTCTGGCAGTCGTGATGTTTACTTCGTGGTAAATGAGCTCACAGTCATCATTATTCATTGTCTGCAATTCTTAAACATTCAAGCCCAGTATTGGAGGGTACATCTATGATGCCATTAGCCATATTTGATTTATGATGTGCAATTGTAAATGGACCTGGAAGAATACATTGAAGAACTCATTTAGTAGTTAGGTCCAAGCACACATGGAGTAAGAATGGTATTCATGTTTCTCTCTAGGCTATGGTTTTGATCACAAGAACCTTGAGGTTAGGAGAGGGTACTGAATCATCTAGGAATGCATGATACATAGTATTTGGACATCATGGGTATCAGGAAGCTGAAGGCTAATAGAAGGATGTGCAACGAACTCCAGTCTGACATGCAATATCCAGTGTATGCCAATCCAGCCAGAAAGTAGAGCTGAGATAAAAATACGCACATATATGAAACTAAAATAAATATATATTTATATAAACATATAAATACAATATACCTGTAACAATAAAAATAAATATATCTGTAAAAATATGTAGATAAAAAAACAAATGTGCTCAATCTTTTACAGATTAATTCTGTTGTTATATGGTCCCTCAAACTAAGTCTGTATCTATACTCCAGCTGAGATGTGAGATTAAGCTCCTGTCAGATGTGCTTCTTTATAATGCCATATCCTGTACTGCAGCTGTCCTTGCTGTTTAGGAATGTTCTGTTTTTCAATTCTATCTCTATAAGAAAAAATAGATGAAATAGATTCTTTGTAGTCAACTCTAAGATACTGAGTCTTTTACAGTTTCTGTGGCATTTCTGAAACATTAATAGTTGCCCTCTGAAAAGTTTATCTCGCTGTTGTGTTTGTGTTGCAGACCAGTAGCTGTTTTGCGTGTTGTACTTTCAAAATTTTCTCTAGAAAGTTCTTCATTACTGCCCTCTTGCAAGAAATCAGGCCCCTGTTCCAGACATTACCTTCCAAATTTTATGGGAATTTGCTTTTGAAGTACTTACAACAGTACCTCATTTTGTAGAGCTTGGAACTGTTCAAGTAAGGCCAATTTATGGGTACCAAGTTCAATGATAGGTTTCACTTCTTATGAATTCCATTAAGAGTAATAATTGTCAAAACAACTGTGTTTGGTGAAAAGCACAATATTTTCAGGCTGCTTCTTGGAAAAAGTCAAGCTGTGGGCATCTGATGAAAGTAAGTCGAAGAAACATCTGTTTCCCTGGACATGTGATTTGGCAGAACTTCAGGAATGAGCAGAGGAAGCAGGACCTTAGTTAAATTATAACAAATGTTCATTTTGTAATCTGTTTTGAAAGTTGCTGCTTGGGAATGATCTGCTTTCTTAGTTTATCTCAGATAAAAGAAACACTGGTAACATAAGCAAAATTGTTTTATCTAGCAGCATAACAGCGAGGATGTCTAAGATTATTACGAAGAATAATTGACTACAAGGTAACAAAGTCATCATAGAATAGTTAGCAAAATACAAGTTTTCATACTTTATTTTTGGTAGGTGTAAAAATAGCTCTGCTTGTTACAAGCTATCCCAATTCACATTTAAATGTTTGCAACGATTTAATGATTTTTTCAGGTTGGGTATAGTCTTGTAATTGTCTTTTTCTAAAACTCTAAAAAAAGTTGTCCCAGGCTCTGGTTATTTACTAAGTGACTTAGAATGTGGAATTCTACATCCAGCCTTTATAAACCTTGTGTCTGAAACATTGGGACTTCTAATTGTTTACATGTGTTTTTTCACATCTTGCTTTAACCTATAAAAGTTCTAAAGTAACCTTACTGAGGGAAGGTTGAGGAAAGCAAGCTATGTGCATCTGAAAGTAACTTCTTGCCCACTCCTAAGCAACATTTGCAAATAACTCATATTTATGAATCAGCATGTCCTGAGGCATTCTCTCAATCTGATCTCTCATAATCTGAGACTTCAGTCTTAAGTGAGGAACAGCCTGCTCTGTACTTGCATTCCAACAGACCTTGCAGCCTCATCACGATTATTTTACAGCACTGGCATATCTAAATTCTAGTTTTTACTTTCGTTTTCCATATGTTCACCTGGAAATTTTACACCTATCTGTGCAGAAAACTCAGTTTGCCATCGACATGGACCAGGATTTGAGTCACAAGTGACCTCAGACTGCTTTGTTGGTAAATTCCTTACTTCAAGTCCTTCAATTCAGTTTAAAAACAAATCAAGCCCCATTTCCTAGTAACAGAGCTTTAACCATGCTTCATGCATTTGTTAATGTTAACACACATCAAACTTGTCTTGATTAAAAGAAATAATAAGTTGGTATTTCATCTCTGCCTTATCCTGTAAGGACTGCAGCTCAAAGAATAAAAGTTTTGCTATTCATCAGTTCCTGACTAAGATCAGCTCATCTGAGGAAGGGCACAGCAACACATTTGGCTTCAGTTCTATCAGAAGTTTGTGATGCAAGTGAATAAACGGTTGCACAGAAGAAAGCCAAAAGCTTTTCCAGACCAATTCTGTTTTGATCAATCACAGTCGGATAGAAAACATTATAAAAAGTAAAGCAAGTCTGTGGTGACACTTCTTAGACTGCTCGTTAGTCCTCCATGAGAACTAATTGTGTGGAGGTCAGTAAGATCAAAGGGCCAAATTAATTACCGTCTCAAACACTAGTCCACCCAAAGTCTTCTGAGGGTGGCTGATGCAGGATGAAGATTAAAAGAGTGAATGAGGACAGTGGGTATAAATTCAGTCACAATAAATGTTCAGTTGTCAGTAATAAGGAGATGTCACTAAAGAATATGTTTTATTACCAAAGTAGTGTAAGAGTGGTACTGCTCTCAAATTAAAGATTTTCCCACTGTTTTGCAAATATATATGCATTTCTGCACCTCAAATCATCCTTACTTGATTTGCTTGCTCCAACACAATACAATGGCTTGGGAGAGATGCAGAGAGTAGACATTTCCCCAAAATTGAGTGCTGTATGGAAATTTGTGGATGGAAAACGTAGTTGGGCTGTTGTCTCAAATATCAACCAGAATATAATGGATGTGTTTCATACCTACAATTACAACACTGCATAACATTATTATAAAATATTTACATATTACTTTATATAATGTTACAATATGAAAAACTGAGGTCTTATTCTTAAGCATACGTGAGAAAGACTTTTTTCATCTTCTGGAGATATCTGAGGGTGTAAAAGACCAGTCTCTCATTGACTTCTTTTGTGTTTTGTTTTGTTTTGTTTTTTTTTAATTTTTACAAAACATTAGGAAATAGGGCTGAGCATAAGGAAAGTAGTACTCTACTCTAGAATTGCATCAGAAAATATATTTCCACTGACATGAGGCAGTATAAATGTTACTTTGTAAATATTGCTGAAAATTTGTCTAGAATACTGCTGCCAGTTTTGACTGTGTTCTGACAGAAAAGGTGAAATTAGTCGTGACAAGCACAGCCCAGAAGGTAATCTCTTTTATGAGATACTATGGTTATACAAGAAATATTTAAGAGAGTTGATTTAGTTAGCCTAGTAAAATAGGGATAGATGGAATATCAGGTCATGAGAAAGAACAACTATGTAAAGCTATCATTTGCATAAAAATGAAACAGTAAAGACTACTGAAGAATATACATTTGGATTAGAAAGCAAAGGAAGAGTTTTAACCTTCAGAGGGCTTTCCAAAGCTATGCTAGAGACAAGATAGTTAGTTGCATTTTGAACTAGATTTCATGAAAATACGTTTCATAAACTGAATATAGTTTAAAGTGTATGTAGTGAAGGAGTGAGTTTGGTGGTATTTTTCCCTTTGTTTTGTTTGCAGTTCTCAAAAACTTTTTTGGTGCATTGACAGCCTTTGATACTACTGAAGTATAAGATTTTTCCTGGTTTGGGATCCTTTTTGAGTAATTTCTATTGTTGTTTTTTTTTTAATGACAGTCCGCAAGACGGTCATAAGCACTTGTTCTCTTGCCAGAAAAGTCTGAGGTTTCTTTTATTCTAATCTTATGCTATGCATGCGATTGAGTTAGTAGGATTGAAAAGTGATAAGGGCATTACTATGCGTGTTCATGAAGTGTAACCCAATTAAGACAACACAATGAGTTATTCTGCATCTGTATGAATTTAAGATTCAGTCAGGGTTAGCTGGCTATGATTTTATCCAGGTAAAACACTTCCGCCATGTTTTGCTTAGCAGATAATTTCCCTCTCTTGAAGGAAACCAACCTAATTAGCTGGGGTAGTGAAAAGTCCAAAGTATTGAATGCCTACTTTGCCTCAGTCTTCACTAGCAAGACTGGCCTTCAGGAATGCCAGGCTGAATGGCTGGAATAAAGAAGGTATAGCTCTGGTGGAATAATACTTGAGCAAACTGGACATTCGCAAGTGCATTGGCCCTGCTAGAATGTACCCACAAGGACTGAAGAAGCTGGCAGATGTGATTGCAGGGCTGCTCTCCGTAATCTTTGCAGGAAGTTAGAGCAGAAAATAGATGAGTGAAGGGCAAGATAATAATATGAGAGCTGTAGGCAATCTTGACCCTGTGCTCAGGCATACTCACTGGTTGCCTTTTACTTTTCATTGTCTTGATGTTGGAACTTTGAAGCTTGAAGACCTGGAGCATTTCCATGCTACCTGAAATTTGTCTCATGTAGTGTCTAAAAGTTGCAGCAACTCCAGGTGGTTCAGGGGTCTCAGTCTCTAGAGAACAAAGGTCCATTAGATGGGTTGGAGAGGAAATCTTTGTGTTCAAGTTTTGAAATCCTAGCTAACTGGTCCTTTGTCAATAGTCTCATAAATTCAAGAACACATGTGATATAACCTTAAACTGGAGATGTTAAATGTTCAGTTCAAGTATCTTCTCATAGCATCATATAGAATCGTAGAATGGCTTGGGTTGGAAGGGACCATCATATTCCAGCCCCCGTGCCACATGCAGGGCCGTCAACGAAAGGCTTGATTTGGAACAGACCTCAAAGATTTAGTTGCAGCCTCCCTGCTGTAGGCAGGGTTGCCAACCACCACATCATGCTCCTGACCAGGTTGCCCAGCGTCTCATCCAGCATGGCCTTGAACATCTCCAGGGACAGGGCATCCATAACTTCTCTCAGCTGCCTGTCCCTGGACCTTACCACCCTCTCAGTGAAAAAAATTTCCATGACATCTAATTTAAATTTCCCCTCTTTTAGTTTAAAATTATTTCCCCTTGTCCTACCACTAGAGACATGTAAAAATTTGATTTCCCTTCCGTTTCTAAGCTCCCTTTAAGTACTGGAAGGCTGCAAAGAGGTCTCCCCCGAGGCTTCACTTCTCCAAGATAAACAAGCCCAACTCCCTCAGCTTTTTTTCATAGAAAGTCCAGTTCCCATTCCAGTCCTTATCTCAGAGAATCTTGTTAATGTCATAAATGCTCATTTGGAATCCATACATCTGAATTCTTAACATTAATAAAATAGCAAATCATGTCTTCATGATTTAAAAATAATTCTAAATTTGGAAGAGGACAGTGGAAGCACCTTTATGTTTTTTAGGCTATGCTTTGTCAGAAACATTTTACTTCTGAGAAAAATAGCGAAGAGATATTAAAAAAAGCCTCATTCAAATCATGAGTATTCATCAACTTGATCCAAGTTGGTTTGTCCTTATCTCTAAACAGAGATCCCAACATTTATGTCTTCCCATGATGCATATCCATATTAAACATTAGGTCAGAAAAAATATTTCCCTCCTTCACAGGTGTCAGAATACACCAAAGGAGGCAAGAATAGGATTCAGGACTCTCATTTTATAGGTGTAACATCCAATTATCACGCATTTCATTTCTAATAATCCTGACTTTTATTTTTTAATTGCTTTTGAGCATCAGACATCAGCCTTAGGGTGGGATTGGCTAGTCATCTCATATTCCTAATATAAGGATCTCTAAATTTAAGTATGTTTCCCTCATGCTGCAAAAAGGAAAACCCTTAAACCATGTGCCAATTTAGCACAAAGAGAAACGGTTCTTCCTGATCCTAACCAGACAGTCTGGTCAGATCTTTGCAGCCTGAAAGATACTTCCTCTCTGCTGAAAAGCAAAGAAATTTTGAATAGAGTGGGCAACATTAGGAACATAATATAGGGACAAGAAAACAATTGCTTTCATTGTTCCTGTCCAATAAAACATCAGCATTATTAACAATGTAGTGTTGTTCATGTTGCAGCTTTATTACGTGTATCATGGTATTTGAGGTTTTCTCTAAGTGTCTTAATTTAAGGTCTTTGATGGAAATTCTCAATCCTTCTGTTTTTGTTTTTGTTTTTTTTTTAATTTGAAGTCTATGATTGAAATCCTCAATCTAACTTTAATCTTTTTCTTTTTTTCTTAAAGTTTTTTTTTTTTCAAGTTTAAGATGTCATTAAAAAAACTTGGAAATACACATTTTTGTACTTGAGTTTTTAAAAAGCAGGTATTATTTCACAATTTTATACTTCAACATTTGAATATTTATATTTAATAGTATAATTAGAGTTTAAGCAGTTATCTAAATTTTTTTAATGAGGTTGTAGTACTGAGACTACTTTGAAAAATATACTAGAAATTTACTTCCATAAGGATATATTCTCTTCAATAAGAAATAGCAAGCTTTTTCCATGTAACGTGATTTCTTTGTGCTCTTACAAATACTAAAAAATTTTGATTAAAGTTACTCTTGGCAAATAGTGATTTCATTATAGTAGTTCTGTGATTTTTTTTTAAATTTTTATTTTTTGCATTTTAAGCAAATTTGCTCAAATAACACATTTGAAGTACAACAAATACAAAGGCTGATTGTGACTTTTTTTTTATTTTAGATTATTATGTCATGCAATGAAAGACCATATAGTGCGTGTTGCAAATGAAGCAGAATTTATTTTGAACCGACAAAGAGCTGAAGATGTCCACAAGCATGCTGAGTTTGAGGTAATCCTGAGAGTTGGTGCATTTCTGCTTTTCTGTTTTCACTCAGTTGTCACCTAGACTGTAACCCCATGCAATAAAGATTTTCTTCTTCCAACAAAGAAATTTATATTGAAGGCATTTCAAAACTGGTTTTTAAAAGCTTTGGTAAATGTCGAACACAAGGAACTGGTTTAATATCTCATCTCCTCACTGAAATTAATGAAAGCGTTAGCTTGAAGAAATCCCTTAATCAGAATGTCTGCTCAACTGATATGGCAGACTCTTTAACTTCACAAAGAACTTTACTGATTTATTGCAAACTGTAATATAAGCCTCATTACTAATTATTTTTGTTGGATTTTATCAACAGTATATTTCAGTTCAGTATGAAAGAAAAACAGATAATGCATATAGGCACATCACAATTTAACTCTTTTGTTAGAATTAATATTTTAGGATATTTTTGGTAGAACATTTTGGATATTCTTAGAATATCTACCTCCTATAAATTACATATTGAAGCATTCTGATTCTTACTTTAGCTGCTAGCCAGGAGTCTTTACTGACATGAAGATTCTGTTTACATTGCCTGTTTTTTAAGTACTGGAAGAAATAACATAGCATCTGGATCCCGTAACTCTTTAACGTCTATAATTCTTTCTCCTCAAAAGGAGTCAGGTTTCTTTTTCTTTTTTCATCAAGTAGTATTGTAGTTTAAATGAAATTACTTGAAAATGAGGCAAAGATACAAAAAAGCTATTTCAAAAACATTTTTTTCAGTCCCATACTTTAAATGGTTTTGATGATTCCTTCTGTATTAATTTAGTTCCCGTTTTTAAAAACGCAAAAATATTCAAACACAGTTAAAATTTAATTTTTGACTAGACTTTATCCAATATAGTTTTGCATTTTCATGCTGCCTTTATCCAACACTTCAGTATCACTGTTATTTCCAAATCTGCTTTTTTTTTTTAAATACATTTGTATATAAACAAATATACATACACAAACATAACTTCCTTGTATTTTAATTTGCAAGTCGCCTTCTATTAGGATGGAGATAGACTTATTTAGTATTGATGATAATAATCAATTTATTCATCTGTCAGAAAATGTCAACAAGCACCTGGTGGCTAGAAATAGAATCCAGTAATCTTAGTTTTGATGAGGTTTTTATCTCATTGAAACAGCTCTCTTAAATGTACACTTTGATGTACTAGTTCTTGTGCTCCTTGACCTAACTGAAAAGTGTGAGACACAGAGATATCTGTTGTCATTTTGAATACACATAACCTTTACTTCATCCTGTCAGAGCAGACAGCAGACACTCGTCATATGGGATTGCAACAACTTTATTACTAGGCATATACTGGATATTTTGGACTTAGATAAAATCACATTTACAATTAAGTGTGTGTCAGAGTGAAGTTTCATATTGCCTCAACAATATATAACATTTGATATTTATCAGAGCATCATGCAGTAACCTAAGATGACAATAGAAGATTGAGTTATCTGTTCTTTGAAGAATACATTGAGATATAAAATCTGTCAGAACTCTAGACAAAATGAGAATATTCAATTAACTTCCAGCTTCTGTTAGCAAATAGGATTTAGAATATTAACTAAATTCTCTGAAGGAATAGCCTTAAGTCAGTCTTATTGTCTGGTAAAGAAACCAATGCATTTTTCATATACAAAATTTTTCATTATTTTTGTCACATGAAAAGCCTCAGCTACATATTTTAGATGAGGACGATAAAGTCTGAAAGTCATAAAAGAAAATTTAGTGCAATTTAATCTCTACTAAATATGAACCTCAAATGTACTTAAGGTGATGGTTAAAGTCTGGAAGAGTATTTCATATACTGTCTTTTATAGCATTAGGTAAATGATAATAATACTGAACATTTTATTATTCATCCTATCTGAAAGGAGTAAGAACAAAGAGATTTCTGGTAGTTTTCTCTTGCATAATTTCAAACCTGTCATTTGGTTTTAATAAGCTGTATCAGTATAAGTTCTAGGTTTAAGTACATGTTAATTGTTGCTCCCAGCAAATGCGAATGGCTGTTTTATTTTTACCACTTACACTTTAATTGAATAATTATGGATGAAATTGTTTGACCCAGATTGCACTGAGTTACTGTGTTGCCCATGCAACAGCAAGGAAGACCATGGACCAGCATATAAATGTTATCCTCCACTAACTATGGATGTAATCAGGGCAAAGGAAATTCCTCCTAGACTGGTTGATTCACAGTTAACTTCCATTTTGTTAACCTTTGTAATTGTTTAGGAAGAAAAATGAAAATTTAATTTTACTGTCCAATGAGCTGGTGAAATATTAACCTCATTACAAAGGGAGATCATTGTACTAATTGGTGCTTCTCTGTACAAGAAGATAAATTGAAAAATGAATTAACCCTTTAAGAATTAGTGTAATGTTTGTTCTTTTTCAGATAGATTATTTGAAATAATGGCTATAACGCAATGGAAAGACCACTGTTAAAATCTTAGCAAATGCTAATGAGATCAGCATTAAATGGGCAATGTGCAGAAATAGGAAGAATAAAGCACAATCTACCATGAGTTTTACTAAACTGTAATTGCTTTTTTGTATATTAGAAGATGGTGGTCAATTCAGCTTAAAGTGTTACAGCAATGAGTATTGGTTAAACCTTCTAAAATGACGCACAATAATTTGTGCAAGCAGAAATTGAGGTCTTTTTAAAAGGTATTTATAAAATTAGGTCTTTTGAGAATAATCTAGCTTTTGTAATTTACTGCTAGAAAATGATACTTGTAATGGATTCATTTTAATGACCATGGCTACATTTACTTCCTTTAGACCTTTCAAAAGGATCTTTAATAGGAGGAGAAATCGGATTTAATTTTAACATGGATTTGAGAAAAGAAAGGGAAAATTTACATTGTTCTTATTTTACACAAAGCATTTGAAGTTGAATATTGTGTTATATATGAAGTCAAAATTATGTGTTATATCTGTATGTTATAAATGAGAATGTATGAAAATTCTACATCAAGCCTTAAGACATAGCCATGATTGCATACACACAGAGGTGCATAGTTAAATGTTTTTCATTGTAAGTTGGTTGTATTCTCCACCAATATTTCAAATTCTACGCGTACTGAGAGCTTTTTCATGAATGAAATATAGTAGTAGAATCATGTAAATTGTTTTGTCCTGTTCATCTTAAAATTATCTTAGTGAGCTCATTGGCTATTGATGTAAAGAGTTTTAGTAAGTTACCACTCTCAGGTGATTCCCAAATAGCCTATCTTTTATCAAGTACATGTACTTTCATTCCCAGTCCCAGTGTGCTCAGTATGCCGCTGACAGAAGAGAGGAGGAGAAGATGTGTGATCATCTTATCAGCGCTGCAAAGCATCGGGATCACGTTACAGCCAATCAGCTGAAACAGAAGATACTCAACATCCTAACAAATAAGCATGGTGCCTGGGGAGCTGTTTCTTATAGGTAAGCTGATAGCATAAAATGTGTGGGTTTTGAACGTTACTTCCAAAGTATAAGAGAAACTGTCACCATATAACTGGAAAATGAATCTGGTAGGAGTTAGAATTGCTAAAATGTATTCTCTGTAATTAGGCATTGCTTCAACTGTTTCTTGAGAAGTCTTCTTTGATAAAACTTTACAGATAAAACTCCTGAATAGATTGCTAAAATAATTCTTTATTATATTTCAAGTAAATTGTAATGAAAATTTGTCAATTATGTTTAATGCAGCTTTGCTAGTGGTATATTGGAAGCTTTTGAGGCTCCCTCCAGTATTATAGCCTCTGAGTGAAGTGCTCTGGATGAGATAACAAGTGAGAGCTTTCCATACAGATACTGAAAGAGGAAGCAGAGGATCTAGCATTATAGTCAGTGTAAAAATAGCAAGCAGAAGCAGAACACAAGTTGCTGTGTCGTACTTTCTTCTGTTTATAACTTTTCTGTGCGAGTGATGAAGTGGTAAGATCCGCTGGTAAATCTTAACTCTCCTACAACAAAACAGTAGTTGATACCAGCCATGTACAAAGTCCATATGCTTAACACAAAACTTATGTGTGTGCTTGACTTTATCAAGTCTGCAGCTGAGCTTAACCAAAGTGCAGCTCATTTCTTCAGGAGCCCCTGTAAGGAAGTAAACACATAAAAACAGTGTGATCCAAAATACATAATTCTTATTTTATGTAAATGACAATGTAATATTTGAGATTTTAATCAGAACTATGCTGAGTGCTGCTTTTAAAACTTGACTGCATTCAACACAGGGGTGAAATGAAACTTCTTCCTATATCATGCTAAAAAACAAAG
This sequence comes from Lagopus leucura, assembly GCF_019238085.1. Lineage (NCBI taxonomy): Eukaryota > Metazoa > Chordata > Aves > Galliformes > Phasianidae > Lagopus > Lagopus leucura. The sequence continues at coordinate 7,744,237 of NW_024962262.1, forward strand.
CCTTGCTTTTCCAATTCTAAATCACAAAAATAGCCAGTGGCTAAGGTGCTGACCCTCCTCGTGTGGAAGAGTTGGGCTCAAATTGCTCCTTTCCTTCATTCTGAGTAAGGTCTTGAACCTGGGTCTGTCTGCAAAGCCACAGGCTGCCAAGTCTCTTTAATGTTTTTTTTTTTGTTGTTGTTTTTATGTTTTTTTTCATTCAAGCTATTTACTAAATTGATTATTTATTCAAAGTGGACCTGGTCAAACAATAGAGATTGAAAAAGTTTGGTTTCCAAATATCCTATTTTTTACAGTTCAATTTCCTACTTGAATTCCGCTGATCTGTTCTGAGTCAGAGCAGAACAGAAAGTTCCTCCTTAGCTCTGAAAAAGCTTTTCAGTAAAAATCTGGTTGAGACTGATATGCTGATTCAAAAACTTTTCTATAGATAAATATTTTCTTTCGGGGAAAAAAAAAAGATACACCAACACATTTAAATATAGCTTGAATACATACCTGTGGCTTCAGCTTATTAGGAAAGATGTCGAATAATGAAACAGACATATCAGAAATAACATTTAATAACTGTCATATATCCTGTTCATTCTTTCTGTTGTTGTGTCTAGTTGGTTCTTGTGGTTATGTAGTGCAAAAAATAAAATGTAGTTTTTCATATTCATCATCCTTGTATCTTCCAAAGAAACTACAATTTCCTGGATGATGTAGGAGATGTATTTCATTTTTAAGGTGGTAGAAAATGTAGAAGTTTAGACTGATAGAAATTCTGTAGTGTACCATCACAGACATTCTGGTGGTAATTACAAAAAAGACATTTAGAGGATTTTGATATGGTTAATTTAAAGCAACCCAAGTTCATAATGGACACTGGTGTTATTCCTAGCTGAGGCTTAAAATAGTGTATCTGGAGACTTGAATCTGATAAGTTTAATTTTCAGTCCTTTTAATGTCTTTGCGTTTTTGAATGATGTTGTGGCTCAAATTTGGTTGCAGGCACTTTGCAGGCTTCAGTCAGATCTTTGCCATGTCATTGGGCACTCACTCCTGCAGGCGACTCTCACTGGGTCACACAACTCACCCATTTTATTTCACTTTCCTTGTGTGCCTGCTTCTCAGTTCCCATTCTGGACATGTTCAGTCCAGCTGTTGGCCTGGTGGTTGGTTTTTAGCTGCAAGCTGCTCCTGGCTGACGTTTAACCTGGAGAAATAATGAAGCTGTGACAGCAAAAAGATTCCAAAGAGGTTTCCCAGTTGCAGGATGCAAATGTCCTTGCATTTCAGGTCCTACTACAGCAACTATGTTATCCACCACACAAGTGTAACTTCTGTCTTTAGACCTAATGAACTGTACAGAGAAAGGACTAGGAAGACAGGAGATGTGGGAAGATGACACAGAACATCTAGTGCCTTGTAAATAACTGAGGTCACTGTTCTTGGGCAGATTTAAAAGATTTAGACTGCAGAAAGGACTACAGAGAGGACTCACGTAACTATTTAGATGTAGAAGGCAAAACCTGCTCTTAATTAGACAGTTTCTCCAGTATTTTTTCTGGAATGGAAATTGAGATGAATTCTAAAATTTTATGTTCCATTGTCTTCTCGGGCAGTGGATTGTTGATGTGCAGTTACAGTGTCAGCAGTCATTTTATGCACTGCTGCTTCTTGTGCCCCAGAAGATGCTGCCTGACTGGAGGAGAGCTACTAAAAAGTTTGCAGATATCTACACCTCTGCAGTGATCGCATCACTTCTGTCATAACTTTCATATTTCTGAATGTACTCTAACAATTCCCTGAGTGGCTCTTGAATCTGTGAACGTTCTTGGAAACTGTAAATTAAAGAAATCCTTAACAGGTCAAGGAGGAGCAGGCAAAGAAATAGGTAACCGGTTCCACATGATAAACACTTAGGCAATGCCTCTTTAGAGGCATTAAGGCATGTCCTTTAACAAAGTTGCTTATAAAATATTAAGATCTGATTTTGTGAAATATTATGCAGCTGTTGATTTTTTTTCCCTCGTGTTGGCATTTCAACACATTGAATTTATAAGTCCTTCAGCTTTTGTGTCTGCAGGTACTCTTTCTGCAGATAGCAACAAGCACCATTTACTGTGTTAGATCTGTAAGTGCCACAAAGTTTATTCTTTGTTCATTTGTAAGAGAGCAAAAATTAACCTAACTCCTGGCAGCACTGTGATTATTGAGAGGAAAATCAAGGGGTTTGATGAATCCAATTCTATCATATTTGCAAATTAGAAATTTTAGATATAAACTCTTTTCAAAATGTTCAAAGAAACAAAGAAGACAGTTGAGTATAAAATAAAATCATAGGTGCCATGCCTTTCAATTTCCTTCTTAATTAGCTTCTCATTTACAAAGGAAAAAATAATTTTATGCAAATACTTCCCTACTTGAATTAATTATTTCAAACATGGTAACAATGTGTGAACTGTCCCAGTCTATGTATCAACCATTCAGCATGGTTGCAGGCAGTCTGAGAACCTATTTACTCTTTCATCTCCTTATTTCTAGAGTGGTAAGTAACATTCTTTACAAAATATTTTTCTGTTGTATTGTTTTTCAGTGTCACCATCTTCATAAATATTTTCCATTGAGTTCTTAAAGCAAAAACTGAAGTTCTTTCGCCTCATTTCTTGCAAGTGTGAACATCAACTCCCTTACAACAAAAAGAAATTATTGAAACATCTTGTTTTGTCCTTCATATCTTAGAAAAGAGTAACAGTATTCAAAACAAATCTATTTGGTTTGTTACAAACATTGTTTGCCTTTAAGCCAAACTAATTCTGGTTTTCTGATTTCGTCAGTTTAACAGTTTTAGATATGATCTGCTAATTTATCTTAGCTTACCCAAAACATATAGTTTTTTCCTTTCATTAACTGAAACATCATACCCAAAGTTGAATTCTGCAGTTTTTTTTCCATTGGGATGAGAAATTGATGGGTTGGGTATTTCTTTGATGCATTGCCACTTATTCACAGTGAACATGCAACATCCTATTTCCTTCATCTCAGGAAGAATCACACAGGGTGCTTCATAGATTATCGTTCAAAGCCTCTGTAAGCCAGCACTTACCCTAGCTCTTTTCAGGGTTATAGTCTTCATGTCACAACATATGCTTCCTTCTGTCTTCTCTGCCAGTTTCATATGGTGCTTCTCTTCCTTCCCATCTGCTTCTCTCCCCATAGACATCTTTCTTTAACAATATATATAAATATATATATGTAAGTTCAATGAAACTTCTCTGTACACGCAGTTCAAATTTGTTATCAGCCCCATGTATGTCTGGGATGTTATCTCTCACCATGCTTGTTTGGAGGGTTCTCTTATTTCAGCTTCTTGAATTTAATCAGACACCACAACTGCATATTTAGTGATACTTACAGTTTGTATAAATTTAAGGCAATTTAGGGCAATACAGAGTTCTGAGTTCAAGGTTTTATTCAAAATCTAAATAGCAAATACCTCTGTATTGATATTTTCACACTATCAGTTCTGATATACATAGGAGGATTATTATTATGAGAAAAATGACATTTAAAAATAAGACTTCGTTGTCTTGCTTTCAGTGATTTGATAAAGGAGGCCCTACTTGCATTAAAGCAGCTTTACCAAACAGCAAGTATACAAGGGCTTTTTCTGTTCAAATCCATCTTTGGTTAAACGAGACATCCATAACAAATTAATCATTCATGGTGGAGGGCAGAGCTGTCAAACTCATTCTGTGGTGAAGACCAAATTCGTCTGGGCAGAGAGTCTGGAAATACAAAGTTTCTTGCCAGACAGCAAGTTCTGCCTCTCAGGACAGCATGTGCTTCTGCAGAGATTGGGTTCTGCAGGGGAAGGGGGAGAGGTCTGAAAGAGGAGAACTTCCTATTTCTGAACCTGTAGGGCTGAAGGGCTGTTAGTACAGTGATCCTGTGAAGACCCTGCTTCTAAACCTGCTTCAGATGTTTCCAGTTTACAGTAAGAGGGATGAGAACACAGGAATTTGGTAAGGGGTTTCCCTTGCAGCCAGCCCTGCTCTGTCTCCACCACCATACTAGCTGCTGCCTTAGGAAGTTGAGAGCACAAAGATCCTGTCCAGTCCGCCACTGCAAATCAGCTTCATCTGGTTTAGCTATTCATTCATTTCTGGCTCATTTTAACTGCTAGACATAAATTACAAAGGAAGCTTTAGAATAGTAGAAAAGATATAGGATCTGATCCAGTCTACTGGGTCCAGCAGTGTATTTGACATGCCTGTTGTTTGAGGGTCTGTTAAAGTTCTGCATTTTTCCATATATTCTATACAAACAAAGAAATGAAGTTGTTTCTGGAGCTGGTGAAATGTATTTTTATTTTCAGAACAGATACTTCCAGACTGATCTTATGGAATCTGCATTTTAACTCATTTAGTAGCTATTTTGGTTGCAGGTTCCAAACATTCAGTTCTAAGACAATTCCATAATGATAAAGCATTAAAAGATGCTTTCTGTCTTCTGTTGTTTTTACTTAACTTCCATACTATGATAAATGCTGTGCCTGCTATTTTCATATTTTAGATCTGGTATTAATCACCCTTCTCTAGAAGGATTTAAACATATACGTGAGAGGTTGTTTTTCTAATTCAATCACTGTTTTTTAGTATTTTATCACTTGAATCCCCTTCTTATCCTTCTTTCTATACTTTCAACTTTCTGCTGCTCTGCACCTGCTGTATTACATCTAATATTGGTTGCTTACCCCAGTATTTTCTCCAAACATGGTGGAAGGCAGAGGATTTGTGTTAACTGTGTCATATCAGTAGCACAATAGAAAAATATTCTTCCTAAGAACAGTGATTTAGATGTAGATGTATTTGCAGCATAGCGATACTTGCCAAGACAGAAGCACTTCGTAGCCAGAGATGGGCCCAGTGAGCGAGCGCCCAGTTTGCTTAAGTGAGATTTACCCAGTTTTGTATCTGTACAAGGTTACTCTGTTGTTTTCAACTGTTGTCTTTTCACTATGGGCTTTCTCCCACAGCTGGAAGACACCTCTGAAGAAAATAGTTGTTTTGGAAAGAAGTAGTAATTTGCCCGTGTTGGGACCACCAAGATACTCAGGGGAGACTTCTTCACCTCTAGGGGAAGACTTGCTTATCTCTAGGAATAGCACTATATTATATTTGATATTAAAGAAGGAGGACATTTTCTCACATTCTGCAATAAGAGAAGAACTTTCTTCCTTCTTCCCTCTCTTTTTTTTTCCCCACTTCTATTTAAAGTGTTTTCTGTTTCTGCCCATAATTTGTTTTTTCCCTTTTGCTTTATGGCAAACACAAAGAGGAAGTTTTTGCTCATAGTCTTTTTCTCTTAGTGTAACAGACAACAAATCTCTAGAATTCAGCAATCAGAATAAAAATCGAAATGACATAGTGTCAACTGTCTGCATATTTTATTGCAGCAGTAACAAGAAGATTTTAAAGTGTATTATACTAAGGGAAAAATCAACCTCAGCACTCTAAGAGGTCTTTTGCTCCTCCTTAATTCTAACCACAGAGCTAGCACATGCCTCATGCAGCACTTCATCTTCCAGTATAAAGTCACAAGAACAGGTTCAGACCTGTGGTTCATTAGCCTGGTAAACTACCTTCAACTGTAAGTGAATGCTTAAGAAAGAGTAAGAATAGGTTCAAGTAGACACGATGGGTCCACCTAATATTCCCACAGATTCCTTGCTTTTTTTCAGCTCAGGATTTCCTGAGGAATCTAAATTTCAGTCTGTCAGTTTTTAAGTTTCCTTCTATCAGTAGGACTTCAAAGTCCAGCTGCCTCTCCTCATCTTTTCCTCCTAGTTCCTGCAAAGGAAGCAGCCTCTGGAGTGGCTCTCAGCAGACTCAAAAGCAGGTGCTGATATCGGACAATGTTTCTAACATCTGTGCGCCTTCTTTCTCTGCCTCTAGTTTAGACAGATGCAGAAACTCGGTAGAAACAATGAGGGAAGAATTTCTCATTTTTCGGGTAACATTTCCCTCACATGATTCTCACTTTTTCTCTAATCCAGTCTAGTGCAGTATAGCAATGCATATCCATTTTCTCCATAGAGAGGATGGAAAGCAAAGAATAGAAAGGAACAAAGGCTTATAAAATTCTGGAAAATCAAGTTTTATGTTT
>NW_024962262.1:7761049-7813473 GCF_019238085.1 Lagopus leucura
GGGAAGGGGAAGGGGAAGGGGAAGGGGAAGGGGAAGGGGAAGGGGAAGGGGAAGGGGAAGGGGAAGGGGAAGGGGAAGGGGAAGGGGAAGGGGAAGGGGAAGGGGAAGGGGAAGGGGAAGTTAATCCTTCCAGTTATTGCATCTCAGAAAAGGAAAAAAAATATATATTACTCAGAAGATCATTTTAACAGTGATTAGCTGTTATGTGGAAAAATAGATTTCACTTCAGTCAATAGAATGCTATATTTTGTTGAGAATCATAGTTTACAAAATAAATTTCAATATTTTTACTACGGCAGGTGATGAATGTTCTCCCACAGAGGTTATATCAGAAAATCAATATTTGTAAAATTGAAACAGTATAGGTTTGTATTGATCCATGTGGCTAAATCAAAATGAAAGGCTTTGTAACAGCTTTCTTAGACAGCCTGCTACCCAGTAATGGCAAACTATCAATTTTAGCTTTCCACTGATAAATCAGCTTGAAAATTGGATGTCATTTTTTTTTTTTAACTGAGGTAGTGATTTTTTATGCCTTCTAACCTTTCCTGACGTGTTAGATTGGTTTATAAGACTAAGCTCTGCCTTTTTGAAAGCAGTCATCAAAACTGACATTTAGATATATTTTGAAACAAAACATAAACTCTTGAAACCTAGTTTTATCTGCTGGATGGCTTGCTGGTAACCATATGAATGCATCTCTGTGTGAAGAAGCATGAATATACCCTTGCTGCTGAAAGTGACATTAATGTAATATTTCAGGTAGTTATATTTCTCTGTTTTCTGATCTTTGGAGCTCATATAGGTCAGGTTTTCAAATGCAGCTTTTAGAAATTAATGCTCTAGACACTATGTTAGCTTGCAGTAGCTAGGAAGATTGATTTTTCTTTAATTGACTGATTATTTTTTTTTAATTCAGTTTTGCAATGAGACCTTATGAAATGATACCAAGCACGTTGGTTTCAGCAGAAGCGTACAATATGTTCTGAAAATCTGAGTGGTTGTTCATGTTTTATAATGATACATTTGATTTTACTGAGAAGATAGGTAGCAAAATCCTTTATAACACCGAAGGAAACCCTTTAATCTGGGTCAAATGCAGTAGTTTTCGGTGACAGTCGACAGTGCCATACCTTCACGCAGCTTGAGGTGGTATTGATTGTGAAGCTCGCTGTTGTATAATTACTTTTGGCTGCAGAAAAATGTGGTGTGTATTGATCTAGATGGAAGCATTTGAGTAGCAGTTTCCCTTGGCTAACAGTGAGTGTCATCTTTCAGCCATGATAAATGGTAACGCTCCGGGTCAGCATAATTACTTTGTGGTGAAATGAACCTCCTGTACCCTTCTCCCTCTCGCACAGAGGAACTACCATAATCATCTTTATCTGAAAGCCATGATTTACTGAACTAATCATCCCCTTAATAAAGTCCTTTCTCCCTTCCCCACAGAGTGTGCCCAGTTTAATTGTGGCTCTATACTGGTATTTTAAAAGCTGCAATGCTTCGCTCTGAATCCACAAGTACCATTTTTTCCTAACTCCCCTCAGTCCATCCAGACCTGCAGATGCCCACAGCTCTTGTGACAATCTTTTAATCTTTATGCTTAGTGTTTATATAGGAAAAGGAGAAAGATTAAGAAGTTCATTGTTTTGACACTCTACTACTTCTTCGGTCTTGGAATCAAATGTTATTAATGCACTAGTAAATAATAGAAGACCGCAGTGAAAACTGTCGCATTAATTTATTGTCAGCAGCCCTTTAATTTTATAGAGTAATGTACATTCTTTTGAGAACAGATGAGCATATCTTTTCACAATATGCTGCTAAAACAGCTTCATTTATAATAACTGTGACATCTCATTTAATAGTAGTTTTAAATTTTAATTTTTTTTGAAGTATCTGCCATTTTCCTGTTTGCATGGACTTCTAATAGGTGACAAATGTTTTATCAGAAATAAGGAAATGTATTTATTGCCAGAACAGAAAACTGTGATGATTTGAATTGTTTGGCACCTTTTTAATGGGGAGTTTTCAATTTGTTATCAATATTTCATTAAAACTTTGTAGCATGTTGTTGAAAATGGATTTGTGTTTACTTGCCAGTAGGGTAATATGGCCCTGGGGTAATGACTTTTTGTTAAGTAATGTTAGTTAAAGAAAATCTGGCAATAGTTTTAGATCATTTTCAGACAGCTGTGAAGGGTTTGGATAAAGGTCATTTTCAATGATTGTGCTTAGTTAAATAAATGTGAAGGGCTCACAATGGGAATCTTGCTTTTCAGTATGCTGTCATAAATTTCCCTTTAACACATCTGGGAATACGAAGTAAAATGTAGTTGTTTCTGCCTTGAAGGCAGCGTATTTTATATTTTCCTTGCTTTGTTTGTTTTCCCCTTATAATGCTGTTTATTCACATAACTAGAGTTCAAAGGTTTTACTTTGTCATAAATTAAATCTTCTATTCTCTGACAGTTTGTTGGACCCGCTGGATATAGTTTTCAGACAGTTGTAACTTGAAGATTTTTTGCTGAGATTTAGTCATTAAAAGTGTTAAATTTTCTGACAACTCAGCCTCTATTGTGACCCTGGTTCATTGCTTGCTCCCTTCATTGGCCACAGCTGGCCTCTTGCTGTTCACAGCTGAAAAGTGAAATCAATGCTGGGTCTAACAAAATGCAGATGAAAGCCATTCTGATCATATATAGTCATTTCCCGTAATTTTATCAGCCTTCAGTTTCTTAAAAGATCTCTGGAAATCATTGTTTGTTCATGTGAATACAATATCAAATTTTGTGATAAAATGAGCTGTCTTTTCAAGAAGTGATACCTTCTTAAGCGTTAGCAGTGATATACAGCTCACACAGCCGTCACACAACTTCTTAAAATACCTTCCCCTGCTCCCTCCTGAGAGGAAGCACTGGGTAGCAAACCCTCTCAGAACTGCTGGCTGAATTCTGCGGGTTTTGAGCCTTTGGAATCTTGCGAATTGAGGTTTTTATGTTCAACACGGCTCTGAGTTGGAAAGTAGGAATTCTTACCATGTGCTGATCCACATTTCCATTGATCTCTCATCCTTTTTATTTTTGTTTGAGCAAGATCGGTAGAAAAGCTCTGTTGCTGTTATAGGTGGCAGTGTATGATGTTGCTTAATGCTCCAGAGGTCACAGAACTACAATGAGTTTGATGGAAAACAGCCTTTCTCCTTATTTTAAATGGTTCCTGCTTTGATTACAGGCATTTATTATAATTATCAAGAGATTAGTCTGTTGTTATAGAATCCTTGTAATGGAACCATTTAAAAGGAATATAATGGCAGTTTATTGGATTTTGCAAAGGAAAAGAGAACAGATAAAGGGGTGTTTTTCAAATGGATCAACTGCTGCTCTGAGCACACTGATTTTTTTTTTTTTCTTTTGTTTAACTTCCCATTTCTTTTGGTTTCACAGTTTTCAGTTGTATACTGAAAGAGTCATTCACTTTTTTTAGGTTGGAGAAAGAATTCTTATTTATATCATTTTCGTAGCAGTCTAAGCTCTCTGTAATTTAATGGTAAAAATATTCCTTCCATAAATGGTTTTAATAGTCTATATTTTTTTTATTTTATTAATATCCCCATTCTAAAAAATAGCAATAAATGAAGTATTGTTGATTAAAAATATAATATTAGAAGAAACTATCATTTCTATACTTTGTCAGTTGATTTGTAGCTAGAGTGATTTCTAAATAAACAAAATACATAGTATTTATGAAACTTGTTGAGTTTCTTCCCTATTTACATTAGCTTTTCCAAATTAACCGTTTATCATGGAATCATATGATCACCAAAGTTGGAAAAGACTGCCAGGATCACCTAGTCTGACCATCCACCTACCACCAGTAATTCCCTACTAAACATGTCCCTTAGTACAACATCTAAACATTTCTTGAACACAATATATAATACAGTTGTATTTACCTGGAAAGAATAAATGTTAAAATTATAAATAATAAAATTCTAAATCAATCATTCTTATCAAGTGGTTCATAATACCATTTGTAATCTGTCAGTGAATGTAAATACCACATGAAATTTCAAAAAAATTAATAGCTTATAAACTTAGTTTTTGACACCAGAGGCTAGGTTTTATTTCAAGAGCAATGAATTTCTTTATACATGTATGCATTATCCTTTTTATGAACGTCTTCCTGAGGTTTGGGCCACAGTTACATCCTTTTCAAGAGGAATTACAGAGCCAAAGTCTTCCTGCTGAGAACACGCTGCCCTGTGCTGGTCAGTTGAGTGATGGTGTGAATTACCTTGCACCACTGTTAACCCAAGGAAGAAAGTCATTTGGCTGAAACTTATTTGACAGGGGACTATTTTGATGGCACTGGGGAATTGGCCCCCAAATAACAGTGGAAAATGGTATAGCAGCAAAGTATAAGTATCAGATTACAGGTCTGCTACTCTAATATCTGCTGGTTGCCAGTGGAGGAGGCTTAGGGAAGACAAGTATTTCCCTTGGTGAGTTTATAGTGACTCTCCCCCAGCACATCTTCGTAGCTTTCAGCAATTTGTAGCTCAGGGACTTCCTAAGCCAGAGGTGATATCCTTGCATTTAATAACTTTAGGGGGGTTTTGTTGTTGTTTTTGAGATTGGTTTGTTTTTTTTTCCCTCTGTGAAAGGAAATGTCTTATTACTTTAAGAACTCATGTAAATGTCTGATATCTATAGTATCACAGGCCTTTAAACTTCCCAACTTAATTATGTCCCGTGAGAAATTTACACTATTTCACATTATTCACACTACTTCATTTATTTTGAACATTTTGCTTGATAGCTGCAGGATCTCTTTAGGTCTTTTCTTACAGCAAGAAACAGTGAGTCCTTGTTCCCTGCTCACCATCTTGATGCCATTCATAATATTAAAGATCATTACCATATCTCTGTCAGCTGTGATTCAGTTCTGTAGCCAGGGAGCCTGGAAATGGCATTCCCCACCTTGGTGAAGGCACGACGAGCAGACTGCAGCTTATTCTGGAGTAGGACTCTGTTAATCCTTCCAGCTGGAGCTATTTTACTTTGTGTAATATCAGAGAGAAGAGAATGACATACACATGTACTGCTTCTCTATCACTCCCCACCCACCCGTCCCCATCTGCCAGCCTGTAGCTTTATTGCCATTAGGAAGCTAACAGAAATGACTAAAGTTTCCTCAACCAAATCCACCCGTATCTGTGCTGACTCAATATTTTCAAAAGCGGATAAATAATTGGGTTCTAAACTGGAGCAGGGCAGTTAGAGATGAGCCTAGGCCTGAGCCATGTATATGTAGCCCTTTCACTTCCCATTGCAGTTAATGTTTCACCAGTTTACAATGAGATAGCATAATCGGAAAAGGCTGACAGTGTTCCATGCCACAAAACTTCATTGATTCTTGGGGGAAGCGTGCTGTGTCAGCCATAGCTTTTCTTACGTGATTGTATATACTTTCAGATAGAATCAGTTCTAAAATTCTAGGTGCAAATTATTATCGCTGTGTATCTCTGTGAAAGAGACACTTCCTTGGCAAAACTTGAAAAAAAAAAATCATTTTGATGCACTATGGCAGGCTTTCAAGGTGTGGTAAGTATCTCAAGGAGACTGCAGGCATAACACTCTATGTTGAATTTCATTCTGGTGCTCTTGGTTGTTGATGAAATTAGAGCATGTGCACATTTCACATGCTGAATAATAGTTTATCTATTGTTTTCTTTTTTTATGAAATGTACAAAGAAAATGTATTTTGCTTGCAAAGTTAACTTTAAAATTTGTGAATGTGCCCATGAATTTTCCCCTAATGCATATGCTTTTTCAACACTGAATGAGGTAGAGAGGTTCTTGGGTAAAAATTGAATTTGGGGAGAAACTACAGTAAGGTGTTTCTCATCCCATTTCTAGAAGTTTTCTTATATTCCTAGTGCTGTATTTACTGCTGTTTTAGTATCACTGAAATGTTGTGACTGTACTGTGCTCATTTTGTTTAGTTATTTTGGTATGCTGCCAGAATTCTCCTTTGGATCAGTAGTGGAAGTTCAGGACTGCATATCTCATTTAAGCCAGAATAGCATTTAATATCATAAAGGGCAGCACTCTAACCTAAAATAGATATTCCCTAAACAATTTTCTTAAATGTTTGTTGTGAAAACACCAAGTGTTGTTAAAAAAAAAAATAAAAAATTAAAGTGATTTATTAGCAGTTCATCCAACAGTTTTCCATAATGTTTCCTATGTTTTCTTTCTGTTCTGAGATTTCAGTTTTCATTCAGTCTGAATCTTAACAGTCCAATGCCGTGAGTCACTTTCATCATGGCAGAACAGGCCCTGATGGAAGAAATTAGTAACTATATGTTGGAGGCTATCAACTGATGATTGATAAACTCTAGTAAATAAGTATCCAAGATGGGTGCATTACAGACAGTTCGGAACGTTGTGCTTCTTTGAGTGAAGGCCTTTACATGAGATTTTTTACTCAGTTTCTTTTGTACCATAGTAGCAGTGCTGAAGGCTGCACAGATACGTGCAGGTATCAGCAAAGGTGTCCTCATTGTGCAAGGACTGAAAGTCCTGCTGCTGAAAACCATAGGTTAGACAGCATCAAGAAGATGCTGTCAAGTAAAGAAATGTTGTTAAGTATGATCTGATTATTGATGGAGAACATGCTGGTTTCTCACAGTTCACCAGATCTCTAATATCATAGACACCCTGTGATTGTCATTAATGTTTTTTAATTAATTGTTTTTTTCATTATCAGTCTATTGAGTTATACTACCTTTGGTTGGTAATGTTGCTGGTATCAGGAATCAATTCTGAAATCACAACAATTTAAGTGCCGTGGAGGGTAGAGTGAGAGTTTTTCCTAGCAATGTATGTAGATGTCACAGTACAGTGTCATTTTCCTAGCCTCTCCCTGAAGTTAAATCTTTTTGGAAGTATTGCTTCTGTTTTTCAATAGAGAAAATGCATAGAAGCAGAACACTTTTTTGCTGGGAACAAGAACAACTATTATTTTTTTCCAAAACCACTCAGGATACTTTGGACGGATTCAGTGTTAATCTAGAAACAGCATCTGGCTTCTAGGTCTGTAAATCAGTATTACTAGTGTGGTGGAAGAAATAGCTATTAAAGTAATGGTAGATCCATTCTGTATTTATTCTGTGCTTTGGTTTGTATGTGCAGTTTGAAACCACGCTGCTAATTGCAGAGATTACCACATATCTGCTGCAAAACAAGGATGCTTTGAGTCAATGACAATATGGGTGTGACTAAGGCAGATGAATTTAAATAGCATCAAGAGACTCAGTTCTTAGTTTGTAAATATTCTCAGCAAAATCACATGGATGAAAGAACTGAATTATTTGATCTACTGATGATAGGACAGAGAACTAGCTTTATGCTAGTTTAGTTATATGTGGAGAAAAAATATCACAGCTGCTGAATGCCATAGAGTACAGGCCTAATAGGGCATCCTGGCTTATGAGGAGCAGCTGAAGGAGCTGGGATTGTTCAGTCTGGAGAAGAGGAGGCTCAGGGCAGACTTCATTGCTCTCTATAACTGCCAGAAGGGAGGCTGTAGTGAGCTGGGGATCGGCTTCTTCTCTTGTGTAAGTGGTGATAGGACGGGAGAGAATGGCTTCAAGCTGCTCCAGGGGAGATTCAGGCTGGATGTTAGGAAATACTGCTTCTCTGAAAGGGTGGTCAGGCACCCTTTCAGTCAAGACCTCAGTTACAATTAAGTTTATCACAGAACTGGGATCCATACATAACTGTACAAGGAACAGTAACTTCTAACTAGAAACTGTCATCATGTTGTAATCTCGGACAGGCTGCCAAGGCAGGTGTTGGAGTCACCAACCCTGGAGGTGTTCAAGGAACTTTTAGACGTTGTATTGAGGGACGTGGTATAGTGAGAACTATCGGTGAAACGGGTGTATGGTTGGACTGGATGACTTTGTAGGTCTTTTCCAACCTAGGTGAGTCTATTATACTGTGATTTACCCACCTAGTTCCATATTGGTTTCTTTGCATAAATAATGCATGAAATACTAGACAAAAGCTACTCTAGAATTGTATTAGAGGTACTTATTTAATGAAAAATCATATAAAATATGATATGCAAATAGAATGAACATTGATGTTCTGTATAAAAGATTTAATAATCTTTCAGACTGATTTAGCCTTTCACACTTTTGTCAGTTCAGTTCACTTTGTAGATTCATTAGAAGCTTTTTACTAGTTTGGCTTTTTGTTACTTGTTTCTTCAAAAACCTTTCAGAAAGATTGAAAAAGCTAAAAACAAACAAAAAGCTAAACTAACATCTTCTTTTATGTAATAAATAGCAATTTCCATATATATGGAATTATATGCCAGTGTTTAATCTGTAGTATAGAAAAATACATTTATATTCCTTCAGTAACTCAAGGCCTTTTCTCAAATTTTGGTGGAATTACAATTCTGAAATATATTCTAAACTATGTCTAATTTAAAATATATCATTGAATTTAATAGGATCGCTATTATACTTGTTTAACTCATCCTTCTTTTTAGAATTGGTCCTCAGTGGTAGTTCTTCAAAAATGTATATATAATTCGCCACTGATTCACAACGACCGAAACAGTGTTCACTTTTTAACTCATTATTACGTATAATAAAGAGTGTTCTGTTTTAAGTATTTAGCTACTAGGTTTTCTGAATTTTCTTAATAACTTACTGTGATTTTTAGGAGTTATCAGATTTTATTTTTTTTTAATTTCTTGTATTTGTATAATTTTATGTTTACTATTTTTTATCAGATCAAAATGATTTCCAGTGATGCAATTACAGTCTGAGTCTGGAGATTTTTAATGCTGACTCTCTGGTTCTCCATTTTTATTTCAAAGCAATTAAAAAAATAACCTTATTCTGTAAGAAATCTTCCAAAATGAACTTAAAAATGTTTTTAATTTACACAGAGGAGATTATTTCCTTGGGTTTTTGTCTATTGTATGTTTCAGGATTCCCTTTAGCGGGTCAATCAGATGATAAAAAAGACACCTTCATGTAGCTTGAAATTATATAAGATTAAGACAAATCAATCTATCACTTTCTCCAGTTCTCTCATTTAACTGAATTCATACAGCCTATAATTCTCATTTTCTCTATCCTACCTTAGATTTCACTCAGTCATGTGAATTTTCTGACCTGATCCTTCCCTTGACAATTCCATGCAAGTCTCAGATGCCAGATTCTTTTGTGAGAAGCCCAGGTTTTTATTTTCTCTAATGCTGAGACCTTTGTTACTTGAGACAAGACCAGCAGCATTCCCATCACCCAGCTTATCCCAAGTTGCAACAGATTCTTTCCATTGCCTATGAAATGGGCCTGGGTTGATTAGTTAAATGTCAATAATGTTGACATCTTAAGTTAGATAAAAGGAACTCAACTCAGCTATCAATTGGCATAATTTGACAACCTTAATCTTCCAGTAAATTACAACTGTCAATTGCTAGTATTAACTTCTTGAACTGTGTTTCCCAGACTGCAAAGAAGGAAAACAAATGCTACTAGGTCATAGGCGGTTTGGTCCCTTTAGGAAAAGCAATTTGCAAAAATAGGATAGTCAACCTCACCGCCACAGTTTCTGTTGAGATACATAGAGAAAATCTGAAGCAGATAAATGAAGTGAAAGGTTCTTAAAGGATGAAACTAATGAAGGACAGAGAGAGAGAGGAGACCGCCAAGCTGTTCATTAGAAAATAGAGGAACTGAGGCTGGCATGACCTGCTCCAAGGCTCTTAAGCCATATGTGACTTTTCAACACTTCAACAGTGGTTTCTGTGGCCCAGATTCTGTATCCCAGGTGCTTTGCCAGTCAATATTCTGAATGATACAGATTCATAGGAGAAAATAAGAAGCACCATCAAGTTGGCTTGAAACCCAGCTACAGACCAAGTCCAGTTTTTTCTTGTCTTTTTTACTTTTGAAATGCTAGAATTTGGTTGCTTCTCAATTTCACTGACATGAAGTTTTTGATTTTTTGTTTTCTGGGATTGGGAAATTTGGTAACTCATCCTTTCCAGATATGATTATTTCTTCCATCAAGCATCTGCCTCAATGATCAGTTAGTTAACTTTCCTTTCTGATGTAATAGGTGGATTTGACAGGCTGTTCCTATTTTTGATTTTTCATGCAAACTATGGCCTAAAAGTCCTAAAAGAAAAATGGAAACAAAAAAAGCTTAGTGAACGTGTACAAGATGAAAATAGTGTAATCAGCAAATGTAATATGACAATTGAGCTATGAAGGTACATACAAAATATAGAAGAATATGTATAATCATGTATCCCTTCCAACCCGAGCCATTCTATGATTCTGTGTCACAGATTTGTAATGCAGACAAAGGTAAAATCATCCGTTTCTAATTATTGGCACGCAATTACATAACAGATTAAGTATTTAAAAAGGAAAAAATGAAAAATTACATCCAGAGTCTGGCATAGTCGAATACTTTGTATGCAAAGATTCCTTATAGCCTTTGGCATATATTTTTAAAAACCCACAAGAACAGGAAATTTTTTTCAAGACAGAAATCATTAAGTTTTCTTTTTTTTTCTTTTTTTCTTTTTTTTTTAATATCATCTGCTTCTTCTCCTATGAGTTTTGCAGAGCCAAAAATAAATCATTAGGCCATGCTCATATGTTTTGTTATGTTTTATAGAAGATTGTTTCTGTACTTCTAAAGAACCTATTGACTCTCAGAAATATAGTATAAATAGAACAGTTTTGGTTTGCTTGCCAAGCTAGCTTCTTAGCTTTTACGAATATTCCTGAGAACAACAAAAAAAAAAATTCAAAATTAAGAATACTTCAGCATTTATATGATAGTATAAAAAACATGGCCTCTATTAAAAATCTTGTAGCCTCTTGACAAATGTTTATTTCAGCAACACAAGTTACATTTGCGGATAGGAGTATCTATGATATGTCTTCCATACACTAATCAGAATGTGTCCACTAGTTGGGCCGAAATGTCTTTGATTCAACTCTTAAGAACAGGTTAAAAGTAGGTCTCTGTACTTTGTCTTAACCTATATTGTATTCCTGTATGGTTCTTAGAAGGAAAGAAAAGCCTTCAGACTTCTACAAGTTTTGAATGTAAAAATTTGTAGTTACCAGGATTGAAACAGCATAGTTTGTAAAAACAATCCTCCTGCTAAATAAAAGCGTGCTGCTTGACAAGCATTTTAATAAACAGCTCTGTATGACAGAAATTAGAATAATCGCTTAGGTACAACTTTATTATTTATTTATTAGACTTCAATTACTGTTGCTGATTGTTGATAGGCCTCAAGGAAGCTAATTATTTCATCTCATTGCTAGGTTCATAAGTTCTCTGTCTTTAAACAGTTGAAGCTTGAATAATTTATAAAGGTTTGAAACAGTAATTCTTAGATCTTTAAGAAATAGTCTATTTAAGAAAAAAATGAAACTGTGTCTTAGTTTTAGAGTAACACTTCAAAAATATGTAGGAAAAACCTTTTTTTTTTTTTCCTCCTGATGAAGGAATCAAAATTTTGGATCCTTGGTGCGATTACCTTTGATCTGTGACTCATGAACAGGAGTAACTGAGGAGATAACCATTCTTAGCTGTCTACCCCAACCCTAGTGTTTTTGCTGAAAGCACAGATCTAGATTTAACTCAAAGTTCATTTACAAGATACCTCTTGGATTGTTTTTTGTTTGTTTGTTTGTTTTTGTGGGGTTTTTTGGTGTGCGTTAGTGGAACTTTGAGATGTTTCTACATTATCTGTAAGAAAAGCCACTCGCTCAGCGTGACATACATTGTACTTAATTTTAGCCATTTCCAGTTATGCTTCAAGTCAAAGCTATTCTGTCTTACTCTTCTTGTAGTAAGTTAAGAAGGACAACCTCAGTTCGCCGTTCAAGCCAACATTATGAAAGGAAATACTGACAAGTCAAATATTGTCAATTACTGTATCCAATTTTGATGTTGCCTCAGTTGTTTATTCAGTGTCAAAGGATTAACTTAAAAGGAACTGAGTATAAAGCTTCTGGAAACAAAATTGTTTCATCTATGTATAATACAAGCATACTAACACATGTCATTAGAATTTGGATAGATTTGCTAAAGCTGTCTTGCATTCCTTCAAACTTATATTTTAGGTTAAATTTATTTAATAATTAATAAAAAATTATTTGCCTTTGGTTTTACTTCATGGACATTTGAGTTATTCTCTTTTCCATTGCTAATTCTTGTAAGTTGTACATAGCTTATTTATCATGCTTTCTTCCATGTAGCTGTACAGATGGTTAGTGTTCTTTCCCTGAAATCACAGCTTTTTGATATAAATTTACTACTGTTTAACAGTATAGAGGCATTTCAGAATGAAAAATTTCATCAGGCGGACAAAGATTATTAAAAAAATCCAGCCAGTCAAGCTAACTGTTAGTCCTTCTTTGTGTCCATGATCAGTTTGTTTGTTTCATCTTTCTGTCTGTTTGCCATAAGCCCAAAATCTCCATTGCCTAAAGTGCAAGTTATCAGGCAATACAACATCTTCTAGAAACTAACTGCCTTAGAACATTGCATTTCATAGAATCATAGAACAGCTCGGGTTGGAAGGGACCCCAAAGATCATCAAGATTCCCACCCCCCCTGCCACAGGCAAAGTCACCAACCTCCAGATCTAGTAGTAGACCAGATTTCCCAGGGTCCCATCCAATCTGAGCTTGAACACCTTGAGGGATGGAGCAGGTACTATCAAAGCAAAAAACTTCTCTATTTGCAGAGCATCCTTTTTGCATCTATCAGTGCTGCTTTCCCTCTGGTATCTTTCCTAACTGAAAATTTATACATCTGAAGAGATTTCTGTTTTCAGCTTCCCTTTTCTATTTTTCATCTTTTAAACTTGAGTGTTCTTAATTTTTTCAATCAAGTCATGAAAGTTGTAGGAGTTGAAGAGTTTTCTTAATAGCCAATTCTCTGTTCCTCTCAGCTTTGTCCTTCATTATTAATGCAAGAACATTAGTAACATGATCATAGAAGAGAAACTGTGATGGCAACTTATTGTGCTTTTCAAAGGTGACTCCTCTGCTCCTGTTTGATGATTTGCTATATTTTCTCCTACCCACTTTTGGCTCATCTGTCTTCTATTTCACACTTATTTCTAAATCCATATGAAACTACCATTCCAACTAAATTATATAGTTGTATTTAATTATTAAATCATTATAATTATTTTATATTAGCAGCAGGAATTATAGTTGATATCAATGGATGTGGAAAGCCCCTGAATCAAACAGGACAGAAAAATAGGTTCTTTACTGTATGATCCAATAGCTCTTTCAAGTCAAAGCCTTACCATGTATGCTGCTGGTATTTATTCAGGACTTACAACATGTATGAGATCATATACTAAGTTCCAGTACCTTCTGAGATATGTTTAACTATCTAGAGTCTCATCCAAATGTGTTGCATATTTATCTATCTATACCCCATTGCTGTAAAATGAATGATGAGTCCTAGCATCACAGTTAACTTGGAAGATAAATTGTGATTTATGGCATTAGTATCTTTAATCTGATGTGCATGCTAGGCAAGCAACAATGCAATTCTAGAATTTCAGCCACTGCAGGTAAAAGATTAGGTGAAATATTTTCATTGTCCTTTGTGGAGCCAGGAGTTGAACTCAATAATCCTATGGGTCTCTTCCAATTCAGGATATCCTATGACTCTACAGTGGCAACCAAAATCTAATTACAAGAAATAGTACCCAAAATTAAAACGATTAATAAGGGATTTTATGAAAATAAGAAAATTAGTTTGCTAAGATGGCTATTAACTTTCAGTGGGGAAAATAGAGCAATTAGTATTTTGGTATTACTAAAGTTCTGCAGAATTCCTCTGTAATAATTTATTACAGTATTTGCTAGGAATCACCATCAAATACTTTTTTTTTTTTTTTTCCTGGTAATAAGAGTGAATTTCTATAAAGGGGAGAGATACTAAAGAAATGATCTTTAATTTGAAATTTAAATCAGAGTTCTACATCAATAGAACCAAATGGCCTTTTGTGAGCTCTGAAGACAGTTAAGCAGAATGTCTCTTTAAAATCATCTGATATGCCATAAAATGAGATGGTGTCTGAATCTTCAGAATTTCAAACCAGTGTGAATTTTTCAGTACCAGTAAATTAAGCAGTAATTTAAATTATGGCTGTAAAATTAGTAAATGACATCAAAAATAAGAGAGGGTAGAATTGTTGTATCTACGAAAGAAAAAAATGTGGCTTTATAGGTTTGGAGAATTTACAAAGTGTGTCAACAAAATAATAGGTGAAAGGAATCTGGAGATAGTTTTAAGGTAATTTGATGGGAAAAAAAATTAAGAGAATGATAAAAGTTCTTCAAAATAGGTAGAAAAGAAAAAGCTTTAAAGTTGCTTACGCTTCTAAAGAACAAATGTAATTTGTAAACAAGCAGACTTTTAGACAGATCAGTGTTTGTGCTTTGTAACTTTACAAGGTTTTTGCTTTTGGATGGGTTGAAAAGCTTAAGCACTGATGATCTCAAAGGGTTTAAAAGAAAGAAAGAAACTGAGATTGCATCCTTTAAACCATCCGAGAGAGGGAATAGCTGTTTTATCATGAAAATTTAAGAAAGCTATATAGCCATTAATGATAGTCATTATAAAATTATCAGTGTGCATATAGTGTTTGCAGATGAGGAACAGCCTTACAGCAGTCCTGGATAAAATGGAAGAATATTAATTCAAGTACTTGTTTTCTGTTTTTGTTTTGTTTTCCCCACAATTTAAATTGTCTTTAAAATCTCTCCTTTGTGTGGAACAGACTTGATAATGCATAAGATTTCCTATTAGAAAGGAGCTAAGTACCTCAGCAATTTAGCAAGGTTAGAAGCAGGGAGCAGTGGCAGACAGCAGAGAGAAAAATGCCAAAATTTGAGAGGTTCATTAAAAAATGAATTCTCAGATGGCAGAAATCTAGGGTTTTGGTATATTTACTGTAAATTATAAAAATACTGGTCCTCAGATTTGGGTAACCACTGGTATTAACATCAAAATCCTTCTTTTTTTATAACTTCATTTCTTGTGCCTGCAGATTATAGTTACTTTTATTATTTGCATGTACTTCTCTCTCATCCCATCTGATTTCCCTTCCACTTGCCACTACAGTCATCAGTTTTCCTCTCACATCTCTGTTCCTTATGAACTTACTACTCGTTCATTTCTTCCACTTCAGTGTTGCTTTTTCCTCACCAATCAATAATTACATTTCAAACCTTTCATCTATACTTTTTAACCAATTTGCTTCCCAGTCTGCTGTCTTTATGATTTCATATTGCACAGTGTAAGAGAAAATGTGCTTGGAAGAAATCTTTTCATCTGTTTCTTTTCGTCCCAGC
This sequence comes from Lagopus leucura, assembly GCF_019238085.1. Taxonomy (NCBI): domain Eukaryota; kingdom Metazoa; phylum Chordata; class Aves; order Galliformes; family Phasianidae; genus Lagopus; species Lagopus leucura. Next base: position 7,776,495 of record NW_024962262.1, read on the forward strand.
TCTGGTAAGATTACCATAATGAAAATTATCTACTAGTTAGACCCCATCACTTCTCCTTTTGAAAAGTCCTCACTGCCTAATTCTAGACTTTTCTGTGAAGCCCATTTCCTTTTCATTTCTGAGGCTCTAATTTTGTCTACATTTCTGCTCTCATTTCATCAGTTGCTCCTATCTCACCTCTCTTCTTGTTTTAATTTTTCACATGTTGGCAGCACTACAAAGGAGGTACAACTCTCAAGACCCATGACACTTCTGTATAAGGCAGCCCTGGCCATGCTACGGGGATGTAAGTCATCTAGCTGGACTTCTGGGCTCTCCACACTATTTCCTCCAGCTGTCAGTGACCAGAATACCATTTGCCTTCAAATTAGCAGGGAGTTCTCTTGCTTCCTCTCTCCTTCATACCCATATAGCTTGCTGCACTGATTACAAGAAGAGGAGAAAAAGTTATCAGTGGCTATTCCCCAACAAATGCTACCCTTAACCAACTGCCTAGGCATTCCTTTTTCGCCCACTGACGCTGCTTCAGCTTCATCACTGTCACCCAGTGTTTATTCTCTGTAAAGAATTGTTTTCATTTTTAAAATGTCTTACAGAAACTATAATAGAGCTAATTCTTGAAATTGTAGATCATCAGTTCCTTCTATTTTACATGCAGTTTCCCAGTATTACAAAGAGGATGGATTCTCTGGCATCCTTCCAGTCCTGTGACCCACCTCTTTTTCCAAGCAACTTTTCCCCCTTCCCCCATGCCTGCAGGCTCGTTCCTCTTCATTAACATATTCAAACTTAATCTCTTCCATCTGGCAGCCCATCCTTTGGGCTTCAGGCAGAGGATCTTTTATAGACATGTGTAGTGCTGCTGTCCTCTGTACTTGCCTCTAGCTGCTGTAGCTGGAGGTAACACAGCATTTGTAGCATCCAGTCTGAGCACAGGGTTCCAGTGGAACAGCATGAGGAGGGACAGGGATTCACAGCCATGAAGCTGCTGTTACAGATGTTGGCTTGCTCACAGGGTGGATTATAACAGCTAAGATTCATAATTAAAAAGTAAAACATAGCTTTTACCTCTTCAGAGCTGTCACCAAAAGTCTTAATGGAAAATCTTTTCAGAAGTTGCATGGAACAATTCTGAGCTATCAAAGCATTCTGAAAGACAAAAAGAACTTTGCAGATTGACTTGATATTCTTCTGAACAGTTTTAGAGGCACAGAGCTGCACAGTTTCTCTTCTGAAAGAGTTATATGTTAGATATCTGGAATGTTTTAACCTTTCTTGGTAATATTTGTCTTGAAATGTATGGAATTTTTGTATGAAGTTGCAGAAAACCGTATTACACAGAATTCTGAGCAAGGCTGGCTTTTAGAGCAACCTGACCTTGGAATAGCAGGTCTCTAACTTCTTGGTTCATGACATGGACAGTAGGATCAAAAGTGCACCCTGAGCATGTCTGTGGATGGCACCAAACTATATGGTAAAGTGGAAATGATGGAGAGAGAGTGTCATCCAAAGGGACCCTAACAGTGTAAGATCCTGCACCTGGGCCAGAACAATCCCAGACATAGAAACAGGCTGTGCAGTGAGTGGACTGAAAGCAGCCCTGAGATGAAGGGCATGACAGTGTTGGGGGATGGAAAATCTCAACATGAACCGACCATGTGCACTTGTCACACAGAAAACCAACAGTACTGTGGGCTGCATTAAAAGAGGGGTGGACAACAGGGCAAGGGAGGTGATTGTCCCTCTCTGCTTTGCCTTCATGAAGCCCCATCTGCCATGCTGTGTCCAGATCTGGGGTCTCCAGCACAAGAAATGCATGCAGTGGGTCCAGGGGAAGCCATGAGAATGATCAGAAGAGGCCTGGTGCACTTCTCCTATGAAGAAAGACTGAGAGATCTGGGCTTATTCAGTCTGGAGAAGAGAAGGCAACAGGGAAATCTTACTGTGGCTTTCCAGTACCAATAGTGGACCTACATAAAAGCTAGTGTCAAGGAATGTAGTGAAAGAGGAGAGATTTACATCAGATGTAAGGAGGAAATTCTACAGTATGAGGGCAGTCAGGCACTGGCACAGGCTGCCCATAGAAGCTGTGAGCGCCCCATCTCTAGCGGTATTCAAGGTTAGGCTGGATGGGGCTTTGAGCAGCATGATTTAGTGGGAGGTGTCCCTGACAAGGGCAGGATTGGAGTTAGGTCCATTCCAACCCAAACCATTCTGTCTGCAGTGGCTATTTAGGGTAGCATAAAACCACTTTGCCTTTTCAACTCATGCCTGACCTTTGACAAGATCAAATGCTGCATAAAGAAAGAGAATACACACAGTGAGCTGCTCAGCAGGCAGAAAAGGTGATAGTGAAAGCAAAATAGTTTGCAATCCTTCAATAACTGTATTAAAATAGGGCTTAATCCATTATAATGTGTGTAATTGTATGCCTGTATTAATCATATGAAATACCATATCTGAAATTTTGGATTATGTTTTTACCATATATTCTGTTGCTTTGTAAGTAACTGTGTCAGTAGGTTCATACCAGCCTTTGTGATGAAGAGGATGATAAGGATGATAAAGGTTTATGTTAGTTTGTGTTATAGTTTGTAAGGAAAGTATCTTTACAGTCTGAAGTGACTTGATCTCTTTGGTCACACATTTTAGAATGCATTTTAAATAACTTCATTTAAATAGATAAGATATATTTGATTTTGGAGGTGTATAGAAGTAGCTCACAAATGATTCCATGAACTTCTAGTTCTTAAAAATTAAATAAGATCATTGCTTAATATGCACCTTAATATGCACATTTTCATTAAAACAAGCCTGATTTGAAATCATTTACCTACTACTTTAAGAAACAGGGGAAGTAATGAGAAATTAAATGTAATCTAGTTGGCTGTGGAAATAATGTTTGGTAACAATAGATACATTATTAAGAAAATTTTACTTTTCACATAACTAAATTACTAAAATGACACAATGTAGTCACATTCTTCCAGGAAAAGCAGATTGTAGCAGGAGGGACAATGTGCAGACATTACCACTTCTAGAATTTACTTGTGTCTAGTATTTTACATAGAGAAATTCTGCTTGATTTACAGACATCACTTAGAGCTACTATCTAGATTCCTGAAAAAAAGCTAATGCCTGAATAATATCCACAGGATTTTAGCATAAACATGTATAGTGTACTGTCATCTAGGAGCTAAACAACCTAATTTATTCTGGGATTTATTAGGTTTTTTTTTCTAGTTTTAGGCTAGAGTTTGTGGCCACAGTCTTCTGCTTGTTTCTATTTTTAATCCAAGGAGAAATGTAATAATATATTTTTTTAGTAAAATTCCATTAATCTGTCAGTAATATTAATGACATAAATCAATCATTCAATATTTTCTAGGCTACGATTTCTTGCAAGAAAAAGGGTAAGAAGAAAAAGCCCTGCCACTTTAATAAAGGCGCTGCTCAAATAGTTAAGTGTAAATCTGAGGGTGATTGGTTAAGATCCAGAAACCTTTTTATCTGTAGCTCAGATTCTGTGAACCCAAGACATCTTTGCAGTGTAGTACTTGACATCTAGTAACATTATAGTGTTTATTTCCAGGCTTGATGTTTGCGTAACTCAGAATCTTTTATTGCTTCGGGATTTGTCCAGTCTTGTTTTATTGTGTGATGTTTTGGGGTTGTTTTGTTTGTTTGTTTTTTCTGCATTACAGAGGAGTTAGAAAAATACAGGCAAGCACTATTTTACTGTTACTGATTTTATTATACTTAATTCCTGTATCAAGGCAATACGTAATTGAATTTTGAATGTGGAATCATAGAATATGAACATGTCCTTGATGGGCTTTCTATTATAGGCTTGCATGCAGAAAAATAAGGTTTGCAAAGCACTTTGAATAATAGCATATGAAGTACATTATGCACTCTTAATGATGAGACACTTTTGCACTGTAGGATCATTTTAGCATACATTACCCCATGAGCAGCTCAGTGCAAATTTTACACTGTGCTTAAAAGTAATGGCTATTTTTTTGGTGGCAGGAGCCTATAAGCCAGGATTTTACAAGAATCAGAGAAGAAAAGCAAACTCCTTAGCTTGCTTGGCTATAGGTGTCATACTCCATCATATACTTAACTGTGTTCAGCATATTTTTGTTTATTTATTATTCAGAAAGATAGTTGCTAGCAAATACTGTACCACGCCAAGAGAATTTCACCAGCACCAAGTCCTCCTAGTTTGTTTAACACTTTGTAGGTGTTTTCTCTAAGGAGAGAAAAATCTTTAGAAGGGGTCAGATGAAAGCATCTTAAGCTCTGTTATTACTGCATGGAGCTTGTTTATGTACGCAGTGTCTGTGTACAAAGACTGTGTCATTCATATGACTTCTGTTTCCTAAATGTTCCGATGTTCTCAAGCCTTGTTTCCTTAACCTTTTAAAGTTGAAAACAGATTTGATACTTTATTAAAACTTTTGTAAATCCTACAAACTCCAAAATAAATAGTCTGTAAACTAGAAAGACAAAAGTCATTATTTCTCTGAAGGAAAGTGCCCGGGAACACAAGTAGGGAGGTGGAAATTCATGAAAATCTCTACTTTTTAAAATAAATAAAATTGTTGCATTATTTTTATGTTGTTGCTCTTTTCACATATCTTCCCCATATAATCTTCCTCATGAGAAATGTTTCCATCTTTTCATTTATAATTTTAGAAGGAATTATGTAAGAATCTTGGTTGGATTATGCATAGTTTTGCATAACGGTCCAACAGTATTCATCCTAACAAAAATGTACTACTAACTTGCTAGTACCTGATCTCCTGAGTTGCTCTGTGTCTTTATCTCCCACTGCATCTGGCTGCAGGTTGGCAGTGATTGAGGGCTGCAGCCCTGGGTTAATAAAATGAGATATGTTTTTGAAGACATAGCTTCTCCTGCAGGGAAAAACTCCAGCTGCATTTTAAAAAGATGTGTAATTTGTGATTACAAGTATGGTTTGAATCCTATTATTTCAAGATTTTTATTTTGGACCATTAGTATTTCAGATGTCAAGCCCGGATTAACTAATAAACTTTTTTTGAATGCCAGCTAATAAACATTGTTTGGAAATTTTGTCATGTCACTTATAACTTCATTAAAGTAGCAACTCTAAGTCTGTTACTTGCAGCTGAGAGTACACAGTGTCTTTTGGACTAAAAAGTGAAATGAAAGGATTACCATATTAAACATAGAGCAAATTAAAAAATTAATATCTTAGTCTTTGAGTATTTCTTATTTCAGTAAAAGGCTTTAAATTCTTACATTATTGTGTCATTTTTATCAACTTAACAGTCTTTATTTTTTTATGAAGAAGTACAGTTTCACAGAACTCTTTTGTTTAAAACAATTTTCATTAACATCTTTACTCCCTTTTCATCACAACTTAGAATGATGCAGAAAAGGAATGTTTCTCATAGTCCATAATGATTTTATGACTATTCTTCCTATTGTGAGTTTAAAACATTGACTTGAACTGCACAAGGAGATTTTAAGCTATGTGTTTGAAACCAAAGAGTAGCTGTCTGCCCATTTTTTTGCATTCATATCACATAAGAGTCAAACGGACTTAGTAGTCACAATAAAATTATTCAGTGCTCAGTGTAGGAGGAGAAAGAATGGACTAACATGTCACACTAACACAACATCTGTGAGCAAGACTGTATCATAGTATGAGAACAATGTAGGCTGTTTTACCTAGAGAGAAAACTGGTACTCAGGATAGCAAGATACTGTCACATAGCAGGCATGCCGAGGCACTAACACTGCATCTTCCCACTGTGAGAGCTCAGAGCAACTGCCTCACCTTTATGGAAGATGCTCTGAATTGCTGTCACTGAGTAAGCAGCTCTCACCGAACTCCCAAAGATGTCTTCTCAGTGCTTGTACATAAGCAAAATAATGTCTGGTCCACAAGGCAGCATTAAGAGTAAGACCCTCAATTCAATTCAAGAAGCATATATTGAAAATGTTATTCAGGATGAAAAAGAAAAAAAAAAAAAAAAAAAAGGCTACAAATAATTGACTAAAAAAATGATGTACTGCTTCTGAAAATATGAGTGGCTAGAAGGTTTGCTGCTGCATCCGCTCCCCTTAAGCTGTGCCCTCCAGAACAGAGCCAGCCTCATGACAGCATTTAGTAAAGTTGGATGGGAACACATGAAAGTGTGAAAGAAGTTGACTGCAAAAACTGCAAAGATCTGTTCTACATTATTCTGCATTCTACATATTTATTCACTTAATCTGGAAATTGCTAGAAGTTCATAGCCATAATGAAGACTATAGAAAACAATGACCTAACTCACATCTATGAAAATCCAGCTGAAATGAAGAGCTGAATAAATTGAATAGCACTGGTTTAAAACAGTGGCTCTCTAATTATGGTCTTGCAAGTTTGTAATCTTCAGAGTTTAAAGTGTACAGTATGTTCAACTACCATTTTGAATGTAAAGGTGAAGCCAGAAACACTTTGGATATTTGATAGTGATCCAACAAGTTCTTTTCATTTTGGCTTAAAATGCAACTTTGTCTGAATATCCCACAGCATAATTAGAAAATTGAGAAATTGGGAGATCTTTGTGTTGATAAGGTCAAGAAGTTGTCTAGAGGTGGAGTTGGTCATTTCTGTAGAGGCAAAGTTAAATACCAAATGATTACACATATATGTCTTGAGTTGAACATAGGTTAACACTAGCTTATATCACTCTACAGAGCTTTAATATTGCTTTTGAGTGTAAAAAGGCAATGTAACGCAAAGATGGCCATGGTTGTTAATGGCTTGTATTAGCTGGAAGCTATAAAATCATCCTAGTACTCTGTTAGTGCTGGAATAATAATTTACCAAGACAATTACCACATGGTGGAATTTTTTGCTGCTCTAATTCAGCGTTATTAATAATGAATAAAATTGCAATTTTCTCAGGTTGCTAGGGGCAGTGGGGAATTATTTCAATGAATATTTCAGCACATTAGTTTAATCATAGTTCCACAAAATTCAAGTGGGCAATATTTTATAGTTCTAAGTTCAGTCTGCTAAGGGACCATAGTCATTAAATTGCAAACTATTTGCGCTGAAGTCCATTCTATGATTTACAAGCCTTGTTAAAAACACTGTAAAAGAAAGCAAGCTGTGCCATTAATACTTGTAATTTGATGCTGCATTTGTTAATGGGCTCAGTGTGATTAATGTTTTTAGCAGCAGGCAGAACATTCTGAGACAGGCAGTGCTGAGGTTTATAATACATAAATGCATGTAAAGAAATGTTAGAATATTGTAAGTTTTAGTACTATATGTTTTTACAAGATTATATTCCTGAAACAGAAAAGCAGCAGTGAAATTATAGTATGTAAATACGGTTCAAGCTGTGGTAGGTGCTGATGTGTGTGTTCTTTATTTCATAGCCAACTGCACGACTTCTGGCGCTTGGATTACTGGGAAGACGATCTGCGCCGGCGGAGGCGATTTGTTCGCAATGCTTTTGGATCTACTCATTCTGATGCTCTTCTGAAAGCTGCTGTGGAATATGGTTAGTACTAAGTCCTGCTTAAAAATATATCTTAACGATGTTTTCTTCGTGTCCATGAATCCCTGAGAATTATGTCCCTTCTTTTATAAGGATCGCTCTAATTCCTAGAGCAACATTTTCTTAGAAAAGGAATTCTTTCAATTCTCATACTTCAGTGAACCAGAAGATGTGAGCTTGTGAGCTGTTAAATTTTCTAATCCTCAAGGGGTTCACATGGCATTCCCAGACACTAATTTTGAGACGCTGGTAAAAGTAACCAAACTTGTCTCTCCCAAGTGACAGAATGAAACTGTTAGGCCATCAAAATAATGTGTCATAACAGTTCCGTTGGAGACCTCTCATGAATAAGGAATTAACTGCTTTTAAAATGTATCAGATGTTTTTATCTTGGCGTGAATAGTCTTAGCCAAAAATATATTATTTCTGCAGATAATGAAATGCGCAACAACTTGTTTAAAAATATGTATTTTGAGGATGCTTGTGATGGAATAGATTAGTGGCCTCATAGGAGATAGTCTTAGAATTTAAGAATTAGATGATGATAGATTATTGTGGAGAGATAACTGGAGTATGAAAGAGGAATGAGAAACACTCTTAGAAATTGCCTTATAACATCCAAAAGTTTCATGTATTTTACTGTCTTCTGTTCAACAGACTGAACCTGAGTACTCCAAAGAACTAAAGTACATTTACTTCTCAGCCTTAATCTCTGCAGCCCTCTATCAAAGATGGGGGATATTTTGAAGAATACTAAGATGCTTTTCTGTTATTTTTCTTTAATTTGTAGTAGTGGGGAAAAAAAAAAAAAAAAAAAAAAGAAAAAAGAAAAAAGAAAACCACCTAGGATTCTTTAGCATTTTGCAGTGAAATTTTACGTCATATATGAAAAACTGAGAAAAGGGGAGTAATTTGCCCAAAGCAAGTTAAATCTTTCAGTTGACATGCAGCCAAGGGCTAATGGTGCCAGAGGTTCTGAATATGATAGATATAAAGCTAACCCTACATATTTCACCAGCTTTGCAGGTTGCTGAAGCAAATACCGGCGATTCAAAGAAGGTTAAACATATGAATATCTGCATGTGCAGTTTTACTAGCTAGTGTAATTTAATACTTATTTTAATGTAAAATAAGGTTGTCATGTGCAGAACTTCAACTGTTCACCAGTTGGGTTAGGGAAGTCATTTCCCCTAGGAGTACACTTGCCTCATACACATTTGACAAAAGGTTATTTTATCCACAGCCTTCCAAAATGTCAAAATAGAGATCTTATCAGAAGCAGATGCAGAAGTGTGCTAATTTCTGTGCTGCTTTTGGAAGAAAAATAATCATCAAAACTATGTATGAGCTTTCTGCACTATTCAGGCATTAAAACTCTTTAAAAATACTGTAATTTTAGTAATTTTAATTTTAGGTATCAGACTAGCATAAAAACAGGAAGAAATCTGACTCAGAAGCTATCATGAAGTTTTAAGTCTTCATACTGTCCACATTCCATTTACATAAGCAGCCTTTTTTCTTGCCTTTATATTAGGAATATTTTATCATGAGGATCAGATCGCACTCAGAATATGCTGGAAGTGTTAGGGCTTTTTTTGCTTTGTTTTGTTTTATGAAAGCTATAATACAAGTTGCACTTTAATTGCTTCCACATACTGCAAAGATTGAGTCTGTTAAAGTAGTTTTTGAGTTATAGTATTTCAGTGGAGTTGACAGATGCCCAGTATAGTAGAGCTAGCCTGCGAGATAAACCCGTAACCAAAAGAAGCAGACAAGCTGAAGGCGTTATTGTTTCTTACCATATTATTTCTATGTAGTTTCTCACTACTTACCTGTAAGTGCATTCAAAATACAGGAAAATTAAAAGCTCAGGTATTTTTGAAGGTAGTATGCATCAAATGTACTGATTGCATAGAAGTTTCAAGAGACAAAAGTTTCAGGAAGATTAAAATAAAAAATTCCAAGCTTAAATTTTTCATGTATTTATCAAAATTAACTTGGAATTTTAAAGCAGCAGCAGGCTTTGAAGTTGTAATTCATGGATTCTATCTACATGTACTTACTTTTCAGAGGCTAAGCCTTTGGATTTTAACACTAAAACTTTCAGCTGACCTTTCGCTGTAAGAAAACATCCTTAACACTGATGTTATTTTTATGCCTCTTGGTGTTACTAATGAGTTGAATAATTTATGAGGTTGTCATGTGAAAAGGATTTGGTGCAGTTTGATGTACTTTTAGCCTCTGGTGTTGGAATGTGATTAATAAAGAGCTGGAGGCAGATTTTTTTTATTTTTTTTTTTTTTCTGCAGGGTTTAACCTTCATTGTAATTTTTTATTAGCTTTGTTTTGATAATTCTGTTTGGAACAATTTGATAATGAAGTGCCCCCAGCTTCCACAGCTAAGCTTGATATCAGAATATAGAAAGAATTTAAGGCATTTTTATAAATTGTTCTGCATCCTTTTCCAGCAATCGATTTTTTTTTTTCTTGACCTCAAATACTTTGTTTGTGAGAAATAAACTGTTAATCAAAGCAACATTTGTTAGGCTTTTGTTATATTAATAGCAGTTTTTCATCTTGACTGATACCCCTAGCACAAGAAAATCTATTTTGAGCATCAGTAAAATGGTGGAAACATCTTATAAGTTTTTGTTATCTACATTGACTGTCAGTTATCATTTAGGAATTTGTGCATTAATATTGCAGTAGAGGAATGTATAGTCAAAGCTAAGTAAGCAAGCTCCTCCATATCTACGATCAAAGGCATCAGCTTAAATAGGTCTGATCAGGCATTGCAGAAGAGGGCAGGCAGTTTCAGCTGAGCAAAAATCACAGAGCAAAGATGACAAAATTAATCAATCATTTCTTTGGCAGTAAATAATAAGATATGCTGAGGATTGCAGATAAGAGAATTTCCAGATTCCTTGGAGACGTGCCTGCTTAACACCTGATATATCTAAGTTTGTACAGCCATCAAGATGACCTTGATAAACAAAAAAAGTGCTCTACAGCTACTCTAGTACTAAATCAGTGTTGATGCTGGATTTGTGGATAATGTGATTATATAACACTCACAGTCATCAAAGAATAGAAAATTCTTGGAAATGAAAACCATGTCTGTGATTTATATGTTTGTTTTAGAAAAGAAACAACAAATGCTAAATTATGTCTTGAAGGGCTTTAAAATGAAGTGTTAAATTTAGCTTCTTACTGTAGGAAGCATTATTTGTTATCTGCTGCATGGCAGTCATATTTTCAAAAAAATTCTGCTACAAGGCATATGGTAAGGCTTCTATACATTTAACTACAGGATGTTTCTTAGCAATTCTATGCTTGTTCAGATGTCTGTTTTTCATGAAATATACTTATGGGTATGTGTATGTATGTTCATAGGAGTATATAGGGGTGTGTGTGTGTATGTGTTCAAAGTACTTGGCAAGTAAAAGCATTTCAAAACTGAAGATTTTTTAACACATTCCTGTGGCTATATTCTTAGCTATCCTATGAGACTGTGGGCTTATCAGAGTCATAGCAACATTTCCAGGAGATTCACTGGATAATTTTTTTCCGTTAGGATTAGTCTCTTCCATTTCTAGCTATTATTTGATTTTAGCACTGGATTTTACGTCTATTTCATATCTAGTTGTAAAACTCAAGCACAATTATTTCAGCACTGTATCTGCTGTTCTCTTTTGTTTTAGTTAAATTCTTACTTGAATAGATCCAAAGATTCATTTCTACCTCTTGTGAAGCTGAAGAGGTATTACTTCCTGTATTATCAAAGTGCAAGGTATAAACTGAGCTTTGGAACTACTGAAAGATTTTTAGTTATGATTTTATAATATCAGTGGATTTTAAACAGTTCTTATTTTAAGTTTACATGGAGTTTCAATGTAATTTAACAAAAAAATTAATTGAAATTGGGAATTAAAAAGAGGGGGGAAGAAAAGTTTGTGCAAGAGATTATAGATTCTATTTCTCTTCCCCAAATTTTGCTACCAATAAATGCATAAAATATACAGACATGACCCAATTCACAGTGATTCTGTACATGTGATGAAAGAACTGTCTCTTCCAGTTAATCACCTTAACAGTTTACAGTCACTGGATATTAGTATAGATGAGACACTGCTGTACAGCTGTGGACAGTGAAATAGAGTAATATTCTACAGAGGTCAATTTAAGAGCAAAGTAGTGTATTTATTATCTTTGGTCCTTCAGCCTTTGGAGACTATGTTCCATAGACCATTTGTGTTAGAAGGGATCCAAGAAAAGCCACATTTTCTTGTTTGCAATGGATGCATGAACATGAGGAACTGTGTGTCCATGCTCTAAACATAGATATGTAAGCCGGTCAAACTGGTCAACTATTTCTAGCCTCAGGAATATTTGGCCTGTTGAGCTGATTATCATGACAGATAAAAAAACACATTTATAATGTAGTATGTGATATGTGCAGGTTTTGAAACAAGGCTACAGATACAGGTTGTATATGCATTACAGTGATTGATTTTGAATTTGCATATTTTAAGTTACTCATTCCATAATATAATAGGACATTTAATTAGCAACCTTATTTCAAGAGCAGTTCTAACTGCTGTATCTTACTCCTTCTGGCAGTTGTTATCACTACTCTATGTTTCAATAAATGCTATGTATGCTTATCATCAGAAATATGGTTTGATTATACAAACAGAGTTAAAAAGCATCAACTTATGAAATCTGAAATGTTCAAATCTAAAGTCTACATTCATGAAATCAGCTGGAGTTCAACAGATTTTCAAAGAATTGCAGTCAGGATTCCTTCAGGCTGCTGAAGGACTTATATTCCTAGAGCAGTTAGATTCAAGCAGGTGCTAACTTAAAAGATGTTTGGATTCCCTGCTGTGGAACTGGAAGCCTGAAATCCATTGGAACTTCTAAACAGACCAGGGCTGTCTTCAGAACAGAGAATCTGGCTGCCCCTTGGGCCCTAAATCAATATTAATTTTGGGAGGATCCTCAATATCAAAGAAAAATGTATTAAGGTGTTACAAGGGCTGTAACTCTGAAGTGAACTCTCAGTGCTGAGAAGTCCAGAGCAGCTGATTTCCACAGCTCCTGATGCCTATCTCCTCAACTGCTGGGCTCCCCATGTTCTGTGATTAGTGGTAGGACAAGGTAGAGGGAGAACACTACACAGAAACCGTTGAGAAGTTGGTTTCATTTAGCATATACCAGATGTTGTTCCAGAAAACTAAGTCCATTTATAAACAAACTTGTTACGATGTTTTCTGGTGATTAGACTATTTAAGAAATCAAAATGTTCTGTGAACTGAATGTGTTTAATTTCTTCATCTCTGTTCAGAATCTTTACTGTGGAATCAAATGCCTAACCCCAGGAAGACTGAAAGCCCACCTAAAAGCTAATCTTCCCTCATTACTGGAACTTCTATGTCTTGGGTTCTGCACATTGTCATATCAGTTTGACGACAGTAATGACATTTCTAGCAACCTGGAGGTTCCAGTCCCTTCAGCATATTTATGACATATCTGTTGAACTCTCTCCAGTAAGTCCGTGTCTCTCTTGCACTACAGGCCCCAGAACTGAACGCAGCACTCCATATTTGGCCATATGCCTTCTTAGCAGCATGAACGCATTGCTGACTCATGTTCAGCTTGGTGTCTACCAGGACAACGAGGTCCTTTTCTGCAGGGCTACATTCTATCTGGGTGCCCCCAGCATGTCCTCATGCCTGGGATTGTTCCTCCTCTGGTGCACTTTTTCTTGCTGAACTGCATGAGGCTCCTGTCATCCCATTTCTCAAGCCTGTTGAGGTTCCTATGGATGGATGGCAGCATAACCTTCTGGTGTATTGTATTCAGATTGAGTTTGTTGTCAGTACTTGAGTTGCTAAAATGTTTCTGATAGGTTTTGGTTTTGTTTTGTTTTGCTTTGTTTTTATTTATTTAGTGCAATATCCCACGCTGCCCAGAAAATTAGTCACACACAAAGCATTATAAAATACTTTGCTCTTGAGAAATGCGGGTGATGACCCTTATCTCAGATAACTTCAGAACTAATATTGAGTAATGTCATATGTATGAGTGTAAAAGAGAAACTAAAGAAAACAGAAGCTCCTGACTAAAAGTAAACTGCCTTCATTCACTCCATACATACCCACTTTATTTTAGCCTGTAAGTGAACACAGTTGACGGGCAGTTTTGTGTAGTTTTAAGAAATACCGTCTATTTTGTAGGCAGAAATCACATGTGTTACTTGATGTAACATGGTAAGCATTTTAAGAATATGCAGTCATTAAATTAATCCATAACAATGCTCCCATGTGTCATCAAGTAAGCCTCCTTTGTTCTTTACTCTAAATGTGGTCACACTGCCACATGACACAATGTGTAAGCCATTCTGCTTCACATGGAGCACCATTTTCTTTCTGTTTTCTCTGTTCAGCTCTCTTTGTCTCCATTAGTTTCATTACCAGCCAAGCACTACTTGTTAGACAAGATGCCCAGGGTTAGATGTATGATATAATATTAAGAAAATTATGTTGAATGTTGAAATCAGTAATGTTCTTGGTTATCTCTTTCGCCTAAGGTAATATTCTGATTGCACAACTTTATTTCAGTACACGAACTAAATTCCACATCTGATTGTGAAATCTCCAATGCACTCTGAATGAGTTTATGTCCTAACTGTGTAGCTGAAGGAATGACAAAAATATCTGTGGGTTTTTTTTTTTTTTTAGGTATAGCATTTTAAGATTTGCTTCTACAGCCTTGTAATTGTAGCCCAACAGTGCCATCCACTGCTTCACCAAATAAACTTCCAAATATTTTATCCTCAGAGGGCTTTAGGGAAAATATGACCCAGAAATTGTGTTTTGTTAAAATTTTACATGGTAATTGTCAGATATGAATAAAAATAAAATATTATTTAGAAGACTCTGTCCAAGAGTAAGAGCTTTCATTAGAGATTACTATAAGAAGTTATTACAATTAGATTACTAATTGTGATAATAACTAAATCTAAAATATTGGGTTTAACTTGCTCTTTCTAGTACTTCGTAGTACCCTCAAAAGACATAAATTTATTCTCATTAAATATGTATAATATTATGACGATTTTCACTTCAAGGTGAATTGGTAGTGGAATTTGCTTAGGTAGAGTACTGGACACTACTTTTTTTGTCAGTAGCTGACTATTGTCTGAGGAGGTAATAGGAAATGAGTTTCAACTGCATCAACCTCACAATGATATTTATCTGGTTTCTGTTATCTGCCATATCTAGCACAGGAATTTTCATAACAGCTCCATATCCATACATGAGCAGTGAGTTCTTCAATAGACCTTATTTCATGTGTCCTCATTTTATAGAGTCACCTTCGAAATACACTAAAAAAGTACCAGTGCAAACTGGAAGATTTTGAGAGTTTCAGCATAGTGCAAGGTGCAGACATGAATGCAGAAGCACCAGAAAGCACTGTATTAAAAGCCAAATAGATTGTGATTAAAGTTCTCAGATATAGCACTAAGTAGCATGTCAAGGAAAACACCATGTTAAGAATTCTATCAGCTAGTGTATTATATGTTTCCAGTTATGTATTTGATTTTGTTTTTCATATCATATATGCAACATCGTGACGTAATTTTTTCTTCTCCTTCTTGTATGCTTAAAGAGTATACCTCCCTCTGCATTTGTTATATACCTGAACGTCATCTACAATACACAAACACTCTGAGCTGAGAAGACTATGCATAACGCTCCACACATGTTTCCCTGGTGTCTCTTTTAATTCAAATCACTCAATCTTATGTCTTCAAAAAAAGCTGATAGTGCTGTCAAATAGCATCTCATTTCCACATTTAATAGAAAGCAGTTATTGAAAATTTGACATAACAACAGCAGTTTTGCAAATATCCCCACAGTTGCATGGAAGGTCTGCACTTTTTGTCAGTGTTTGCAAAGCAGAATGGAAGATGTCACAAATGCCACACTGCAGGTTAAGAGAAAATGAAATAAAACACCTATTTCCTTTTTCCTTTACTACTGGTTGCTGCTAAGATTTCTGCAAGTTAGCTTTCCTTGGTATACACACAGGCTTTCTACCCAGGACAGCAATTGCCATTCCCCTATCTCAGAGACAAAACAATGAAAATCTGGCAGATGATCTCCATGAGCTGTTTTGGTAACACATCGTCAGATTCTGCTTTATCTCAGTGATGTCTTATGTGCTGTTACTGTGTCGCTTTTATCTGTTAAAGTGTACCCAAGAGCTTTTCTAGCTGCAGCTATTTTTGTTTTGAAAAAATAGATAAATCCTGTGTAAAATTCTGACCTTGATCAAGCAAATAGAAAAGTTTTGATTTTAATTTTTCATTTTAGGTTCAGGAACTAGGAGCTCATGTTGTTACAACAGCCTGGTTTGCTGTTTGTTTTTTGTTTTTTTCTTCTTGTTTTTTCTTTTAGGATATAGTCCCTTAGCAGAGCTAAGAGTTAAACACAAGTATTCCAATGTTAGGGCCACGCTGCTGTCTCACAAATGTGAATATCCTGTGGGTGCTGCCCTTTGTCTGATGTTGCTATAGGCATTGATCTACACAGAAATAGAAACATTTCCTCCCACCAGTTACTGTTGTTGCTGAAGTGAAAATGATGTATCCCAGTTCTAAAGATGTGGGAATCCATGTGAGGACGATATGAAATTTGCACAGAAAAAAAAAACAAAACCAGATATCAATGCAGCATACTCCACCTATTGGGACTGCACAGTAAAGGAGAGAGTAATGAAGAATGAATCTACATATTCTAACAAGATTAATCTGTGGACAAATTTATCGCAAATATAAAATGGGGACTGTCCTTTTAAGAAGGAATTCAAGAAGACACTATGCATGAATTGGAAATTTTGCATATGTAAAGACTGCATAAGATCTTTTTCTGTATGTCTCAAAAGAGCAGGATTTCATTTGAAATTATTACCATTCTAGAGAGCAAAGATCATTTTAGACATTTTGGCAAATGGTTATCTTGAAGCTTTTGAGTCTTCCTTCTGTGCATAAGTAGTCTTAATAGAATTTAAATAACCGCTTTACTGTGGGAATTCGGATACTTACTAATTTACCATTCTAAACTTACTTGCTACTTCTTCATTTCTTAGCTGTCTTATTATGTCTCTGTTCTATGCTTGTTTCAAAAGAGCTGATCTTGTCTGGATCTGATAGCAAAACCATAGACAGTGAGGGACAAAAATGCCTTCTAGAAAAGACAAAGTTGACCGTGCTTTGGCCGCAGAGAGGAATAATTAAGAAATTAGAAGGCAGAGCATAAATCTACAGATAAATCTTTTATATGAAAAATCACAGAATCACAGAATCACAGAATTGTAGGGGTTGGAAGGGACCTCCAGAGATCATTGAGTCCAACCCCCCTGCCAAAGCAGGTTCCCTACAGTAGGTCACACAGGTAGGCATCCAGGCAGGTCTTGAACATCTCCAGAGAAGGAGACTCCACCACCTCCCTGGGCAGCCTGTTCCAGTGAAGAATCCTTGGGATTGGACCAGACTCAGTGGTTTGGACACTCTAATTTTTAAATAGTAGATGAGGTTTAGAAATGTTGGTGTAGAATGCCCCAGTATAGGAGCTAAGATCAGGTTTCTTACATGCCAGTGCATTGCCACCGAGCTACCAGTGTGTACCAAGCATCTGTGTTTCTAAAAGGCACTAAAAGGTTAGCTTTCTCTATTAGAATTTTGTTGAGCAGGGAGTGAAATTAAGGCTAGCATATGTGGGCACAATCCCACAGTACAGTGTGTGCCTTTGTTGAAGGCTGACAACTTTGATTGTGTCTTTGGGTAGAACATGGTTTTTCTTGTAGGATGTGAGCATGTTTTAAGTATTTCAAACTTAAAACTAATGTAAAACTTTCAAGACAAAATACAGGCCTGAATGTTAAGAGATTAGTTACTTTTCATTTGTAAATTCTCTTTAGGAAAAAAAAAAAAAAAAGTTTTTAACAGATTCTATTTTGAAAGAATGGAATGAATCATTTAACAGAATTATTTCATTGTTTCATTATCATGTCATACATATTTAAATTCAATCCTCTTTCCTTCTTACCTTATTAATTATATTTTTCTATTGAAACAGTTTGATTACCCTCTTCAGTGCCCTGTTTTAAGAAACCTTTGCTTACATGTGAATATTTTGAATTAATGATAAATGAAATTCCTTTTTGCTGTCAAAACCAAATTGTGAAAAAGCATTGCACGGCTTTGAAAATCAGTACACTCTATTAGCAGACCTGTCAATATAAAAAGTGCATTCCATTTCCACCTCTTGCTCTAATAACCTTTTCTGTGTTACTCAGAGGCAGTTCACATAATCAGAGTATATTGTCAGCTTACTGGAGTTGGGGAAGCATGAAATGAAAATCGCGTTAATATTGATCCAATTCTCTTACTTGCAAGTGTCCTTGATGTCCTTTCCACTGAGCAATAACTGTTGGTGTGATGTAGTTATTTTCCTGTCGGCTCACACTGTACTTTTGAAAAATGGTTGGAAATAGGAATATTTTATTGCTCTTAATTATTTTTCTTGTTTATCATTTGTGCCTGTTTAAGTGATCCACTGCACATCAGGAAATTTGGATTCTTTCTACAATTTATCAAACTGCAGTATCCACCAAGAGGCTACATTTCAAACTGACAGGGATTTGTAAAGGTCATCAGTCATGAAATATGAATCCATTCTTGTGTGTACGAGTTACAGTGGCAAACTACATCTTAATCCAAATATAAACACCTGACTGGTTTAAGTTCCAGTGAGAAGCACTTCTAGCTGCAGTCAGACTGAGGAGTGCCCTTCAGGAGTGTGAAAATGCCTTGTAACATCTGCTCTGTCCCCCGCTGGCTCCCTGTAGTCAGTACCAAACCAGGGCAGGTTCTTTCTCACATGCTCAGAACACCTGAAATCTCAAATAAATATAATATTTACAGCTTCTAAAAATTAATTTCATAGCCCCTTCTGTCTGTAAAATAAAAAAAAAAAAATAGTGACTGCCAAGCATGAGAGCTTCATCTTTATTTTTATATAGGACCTTTTATATTGCTACACAGCACTTTGACTTTAACCACAACTATTTATTGTTAAAAAAGCCCTCAACCTCTTTTGAGAAGCACATTGACTTTCGCTTTGCCCTTATTCTCAGTTGGTGCCAGTCTCACTTTTATGATGCAAACGTTTGAGAATTTATAAGAGGGAAATGTATACAACAATATTTATTTACAAATGACTCACCAAAAGAAGTTTGTGAGACCTGATGTTAGGTATAAAAATTAAATAAGAGGGATAAATGTTTGGAATGTCTCTGACTAATTTTTCTGATGTTCATCTATTAGGGAATATGAAAACGTGGTTTGCTTTTGCTTTCAGTAGGAAGCAATTTCCAAAGTAAATATATGCAATTTTTAATTTCCACACAATTTTCATAGTTTTTCTCCCTCATTTCTTCAAAGATCTTTGATAATGAAAATATGATTTAAGATTCCTCTGGCTTTTATTAAATCTATTAAAACCAGCCCTCCTTTAATGAGAGTCACTTCTCCGATTCTCCAGGGAAACTAAATTATACGCCAGTCAAAGGCACCAGTTTGGGGAACACATTGCAATTTAAATCACAGCCCCAGAAGACACAGGTGGGGACAGTTTGTCATGATGGTTGCGGTGCTTTGCTCCTACAGGGCTCCTGAGCAGGCGCAGGTACCTGCCCCACTCTTCTCACCAAGTGAACCAGCCCCTTGAGGACTGGCTCTGAAGCCAGTAGAAAAGCATTGGGCCAGTGGGGGGGGGGTTGGGTTAGTGTGTCGTTATTTAATCTTGCTAGGTATTGTAGAGGTCAATTTGCAGACTGACAAGCAGCCGCTCTCCATAACTGCAACTGCTCTGGGGGTCCCGCTGCCTAATCGAGTTTGTAAAGATTAGCAATGAAAGCAGGATTTTAAACTGTTGTGATATATAAACAGGAAGATGATCTCCTGAAATGTTATTTATATGTTATAAATGGTATTTCCAAGCAATAGTCTTATTGAATGAATTAAAAAAAAGAAAAAGAGGTGCTTTAATTCTGTATACACATCAGCTTACTGTTCCTGTAAAAGTTACCATTTGTACAGCAAGCAACAACAACAAAAAATTGTCTTCCGAGAAAAACACTGTTGGTAAATTACATTTTACCTATGATACAGTTTCATGGTTCACATACTCACCTATGAGGCAGTCTGCTGTGAGGAACTAGATCTGTATTCCTTTACTTAATAGCATACTAAAAACTACCTTAGATTAAAATTCAGCCACAAAAGCAGCATTCCACAGAGCAGAGTGTATCAGTGATCTGTAATGAAGAAAAGCAGTTTTACCCATAAAAGTTTCTGAGCAGAGCTAAGCTTCACAAAAACTGTACTTTAGATTCTATAAAAGAGAGTTTTTAATTAAATGCAGCATTTTACCATAAAGAGAACAGACTATACTTATGTCAAAACTCCCCTTTAGAAGCCACATAAAACTGTAAAAGACAATATATGAAAAAGCTTTCTTATAGAAAAGAACACCATCCCATGAAGCAGATTTCCAGATGTTTGGGAACATTAGAATTTCCTGTCAGTATATTTAGGTAACATTAAAATGAGGTTAACTTTCCATTCTGCCATCTCTCTTCAAAGATCAAAGAGCGCTCACTGCATAAATTGCCTTATCGGTAATTCGTTGAAGTAAACTATGGAAATAACTTTATAAGAAGCAGTAGTCTCCTTTTGGTGGTTCCACTATTACCAAGCAAACTTTTCTTAAAATTAACCATGCTATTACCTCACTCTACACTATGTGCAGGAAAAAAAGATCTATTAAAATGTTCTATTTGAATATATTGAATATATTTAATATAATTAAATTCGCAGCACTGAAGGGAGAACCAGAGAGTCCCTTCCTGTGCTCAGCTAAATCATAGTAATTAGGGTAAAGTCTAATGAAGTAAACTTACATGAACAGAAATGTAATCAACAGTATCTTTGTATTGCTTATTTTAAAATTTAATTTAGGAACACTGTTTATAGGGTTGGACACTTCCACTGCCTTTGAAGTTCAAATTTTTAGAACCTGTTGTGACCTACAGAATGTATTGATTTAACTGAGAGGCAAAAAGTCAGATATTATTATTTATTTATTTATTTATTTATTTATTTATTTATTGCCTACTTAAGGTGTTTCTAGGGGTGTTGCTGCAAAATAACTTCAGGTCTTCATGTTCTGGGGAAACAATTAGATTTCTGTTGTGTTTTGGTTTTCGGTCAGCTTGCTAATTTCTTTCACTTTTTAAGGAAGATTAATGGCATGTGAAGAGAGATTAGTAAATCTCTGGCAATGTTGTGCAAGTTTACAGTGCAGCTCATAAAACCTTTTAAGAATATGGAAGTTGGGCTTTTGTAGATCAACGATAGTTGGTTTCTTTATGTTAAAGATGAACTTTAGTTATTGTGAAGCTACTGTAGGTAGCCATTTTTAGCAGCAATCCAGAAGATAACAAGTGTTGTAAAAGTTGTTTCTTTTTTAAAACCATCGTATTTGTCTTTACATTCTCCCAAGTACTTTTCAGGCAGGACCTTCAAGTTGCAAGAAATTAGAGCACTAACTTCAGCTGTGCTTCCGTGACTGCCAAGTGACATATTTCCACTAAGTTCTTAGCAAATTGCTATTTTAAGAAATACTTTGCTGCTTATTTCAAGGTTTCTTTCTAAGCCCTAGCCTAGAAAAACATATTTTAATAAGGAACTTGATTCAACTGATAACATCTTTCTGTTCCAGTTCTGTATGGCCCATTGTTTGCCCAGAGAGGTTGTGGATGCCCCATCCCTGGAGGCATTCAAGGCCAGGCTGGATGTGGCTCTGGACAGCCTGGTCTAGTGACTGGCAACCCTGCACATAGCAGGCAGGTTGAAACGAGATGATCTTGGTGGTCCTTTTCAAGCCAGACCATTTTATGATTCTGTGAATGGTGATTTCTTCAAATTATACCTAGTTCCTTTTGTTTTTTTCTATTTTAATATGTCTTTGAATCATTTTATAATTAGACTTAGGAACTAACATTGAGATAGAATTTCATATTTTGTCTTTAAATTAGAAGTTCCTTGTGTCTGAAGAGCAATTTTAAATGAAGTATCTGGAAATGAATTTCACCTAATAGTAACTTTGCTGTGGCTTTAAAAAAATCATTTGAGTTTTAAATTTTACAAACATGTAGAAATATCAAATATTCATTTATTCATCACTCCTTTTTATATCATTGTTAACAATACTAGACATAGTTTTATGTCATATAATATTTTATTCGGTTTGTTGTCTGGTTTTAAAGAGACAAGTTGTTTTTCTTCTTACTCTTATTTTGAGAGCTCTTCTTATTTTAAAGCCTTTTTGAAGTCATCTTGAAATATAAAAATAGAACATCTGTGACAGATCTGTTTTGAACATATTTCACGTTTCAGGATCCAAGGAGATCTGGTGGTCTGTGGTATTCGCTTGTTAATTTCTTGATGAATGGGTAGAAAGGCCAAGAAGTGCACTCAGTACAGCACGTCTTCTGAAGATAGATGATCTCAAATAAATTCTATTCCCAATCAGTTTTTGATTTGTTAGGTGTTAAACCATTTCTTTGTAAGGACAGTGTTTACAAGCCTTGTAATGAGACAGCCCTGTGAGACCCTACTCTTCTTGCTGTAATTTTGATAAATGGAACTCTAATTCATAAAGGATATAGTGATTGAAGGGCAACTCTGGGTCTTGTGCACTTTCATTTAGATAAATGTTTAGTACAGTACAGCAAAAGTGAGGCGCACTCAGCAAAGTGATAAATTTAAACAACAGCCAAACCAGAGCCTTTTCCATCATGAGAAAGAAGCACCATTTACTATATTTTTTTCAGATAAATGTATGTTTGGTATTATAAACCAGAATGGATCTTAGAAGCATTTGTCTTGTTGCTAAGCTCCAAATTTGCCAAACTAATATAATGCATCCTACTCCACCACACTGCATACATGACTGTATGGCAATACTTCTGTAATCTGGTTACTGGAACCCTCATCACAAGAGATTTAAAATGCACTAAATTTCAAGTGCTTCTGCCGATGCATTCTAGTAATCATTTGGGACTTGGAACTTTTTTCCAGTAATTTTAAAAATATCTCTTTGTGCACAAATAATTTCAAGGATAGTCACTAATCTAATCATTTGCTACAGAAATTACTGATGCTATGATTATTCCAGATTAGAATTCTGTGAGCACTTCATTTGAAAATCACCACTTCTTACAAATTACAGAAACTTTCATAACACTCACTAGAAGGTCTGTTACAGCACATTACTCCTTTGTGTTTTCCAGAATTCCAATTCTTGCTCCTTTTTATAAATTAAGGGAAAAAAAAAAAAAAAATTAATTTGTACATTGGGTGAATAATTACTGATTGTTACACTAAATAGCAATCTTTATAAATGAGGTAAAGATCACAGCCTATTTTGAACACAGCAAAAATATCAGTGTACCAATATAGATACTGACATCAGTATTATCTATGTGAGTATCAGCACAGTGCTAATGGAGAGAGTGACAAGTAGGAAGACTAAAGACATTGACCTTAATTTGGGGCTTATAGAAAAAGTTGTTTTTCTTCCTTGTGTGTCTTAACCATGTTGTTTCAGGAATAGCAGTTTGAATTATAGAAATCAGGAAGCTAATATTAGACTATTTAAAATGGGAGACTGTCTCAGCTTGTGGTGGTGTTCAGTGTCAAGTGGCATATTTACAATGATCTTCAGAGTAAAGATACTAAAGGAGTAAAGACGCTGTATTCCAGTATTTTTATTTGCTGCAACTCACCTGTGTATGAAATAATTAAAAGAATCATGTAAGAGTAGAGAGAAAATTATAACACCTTCCCCACTGTTTTTAATAACAAAACTGCTGGGCAAATCACTTCAGGTCCATGCGTGTATCTTCATTATCTGTCTGCTTACTATGTTCCAGTTAGCTGTCCTGTTTGCATACGAGGGCATGAGTTTTAATGGGCTTTACCTCATTATTTTACATCTGCCATAGTGATATTCTCTGTGTGAAGATCAGGCATTGTGGAAGATTATCAAAATTCATGCTCATTCAGCTTTGCTCAGATTTCACCCCTATTTCTCTAGCTTTGTAGAAAGAAAATTTCCAAATTGTGATATAGACAAGAGACTAGATTTCTTTTTTTTATTTCTTACAGCATAACTGAAGATGCTCAGATTTTATACAGGTCAAGGTGAAGGTGCAGGCTTTTGCATTGTGGAAAAAGAGAAAGCTGTCTACCCTGAAGACTACTATGAGTGTGTAGAACTGAAAATAAAACTGATGACCTCTCCTCAAAAAAAATAAATAAACACTGTGTAGATGTCACAACAGTACATGAAAGCTACTGGCGGTTCTAGAACAAAAACTATGATTCTATCATTGGCCACACTATGATTTATTTCCTAAATTATGTCAGTGAACTCTGAGGTGCACTGGTAGGACCTTCCCAAAACACATGATGATATATCATCCGCCCTAAGGAATGATCAGTCTAGGCAAAAAAAAAAAGTCAGTAGTAGGCAAGAGGAAAAGCTAAAACCTTCTTGTGATTGTCCCCTTCTGCTCCGCCCTCATGAGGCCCCAACAGGAGCACCTGCATCAGCATAAGAAAGATGAAGATTTGTTGGAGTGGGTTCAGAGGAGGGCCACAAAGGCTATCAGAGGGCTGGATTATCTCTTCTGTGAAGAAAGACTGAGGGAGATGGGCTTGGAGAAGAGAAGGCTCCAGGGAGACCTCGTTGAGAACTTCTAGTACTTGAGGGGAGAGTATAAAAAGGAGGGAGACCAGCTTTTACACAGTCAGATATTGATAGAACAAGGGAGAATGACTTTAAACTAAAAGAGGGGAAATTTAGGTTTGATGTTAGGAAAAAATTCTATACTCAGAGCGTGATAAGACACTGCAAGACATTGCCCAGAGAAGCTAAGGGTGCCACATCCCTGGAGATACTCAAAGCCAAGTTGGATGGGGCCTTGGGCAGCCTGAGCTGGTGGGTGGCAGCCCTGCTCACAGCAGGGTATTGGTAATAAAAGGGGTCTATGATCCCTTCCAACCTAAGCCATTCTATGATTCTGTGATTCTATAAATTCACACATGGTTGGACTGGATGATATTGGAGGTCTTTTTCAACCTTGGTGATTCTATGTCCATGTACAAACGTTTTATTGTCCTCCTTAAAACACACAAATACATATCAGACTTCCATCACCAGGCATGTGTGTTCTGAATCTTTATATAGCCTACCTTGTTAGTGTGAATTGAGATAACCAGTCTCCTACCCCACCTTCCTGTCATTCCTGTCTTCCAAGGCCGATATTTTGAATTCCCAAAAGCATCTCCCTTACTAAGAGCAGGTGATTTGAGCTCTGAGATGTCAATCAGAGGACACCAGGAACTGAAGAGAAATTTCTGCTGAATTTCTTGCAGGTTGAAAGCCAAAACATAGAACATAAAGCAATAAAATAATTATTAGCAGCAGGAGAGTCTTTGTGAAACAGTTTCTGTTGTATTCAAAATATATTTTGGATCACAGACTAAGACTGCGTTGTTTTTATTAGACCTTGATGATGTCTTAGAAAATGTTCCTTCCCTTTTTTTTGATACAGACGGTTTATGCTTTATTTTTTACTACTTGACTTAAATTGTTCTGAACATTATTCAGCTATATTCATAACATCTACAACTTTTCTTAGGCACTGAAGAAGATGTAGTAAAATCCAAGAAAACTTTCCGAAGTCAAGCTGTGGTAAATCAGAATGCAGAAACAGAGCTTATGCTGGAAGGAGATGATGATGCTGTTAGTCTACTCCAAGAGAAGGAAATTGACAACCTTGCAGGTAAATGTGATTTTTCATTACAACTGGGATAAATGTCAAAAGACTTTTTGTAACTTGTTAATTCTGAACCTTTGCAGTTAGTCTCTTAATATTGAGAGCTAAGTATACGATTACACTGAGAAGAGGTTATTTATGTTCTAGATGTAATATGTCCTGCTTTTATGAACTGGGGGAACTGATTGCAAAACGTGCCTGTTGCTCAATCTTTCTGCAGAGATGTGAGAAATAACCAGTACTCTTATTACTGCCTATGACTTTTTGTTGAAGATTTTGTTGAAAACCACTATGGAATAGTTCTGGCTGAAATGGAAGTGGGAACTTAATTCCACAATTCAGTGTTCTGTGAGTCACTGTGGCTGTGCCCCTGCTGGCACCCACTGCTGTCACTGTGGTGTACTTCAGCCCAGTAGGGGAAGAAATAATGCCTGTTGTAAATAGGGACTAAAAAAGAATGTGGCTGTAACCAAGGTATGAGCTTCATTAGTTGAAATATGAATGGGGATTGAATCTTCTGTAGAAACATTCATGAAAGATTCTCTCTTGTCCTTTCTCCCCATGTGAAGGTCTGCAGTGAGGTCTCTGTTTTATCCAGGTTCCAGCATGTTCTGTTAAAGCTCTGTCTTGAAGAAATATTGTGTTTCCTGGGGAAGTAGTCTGGAAAGAAAGGCATGCTGGAAGTTGAAAATGCAATCTCCTCTCAGATGAGATAAAAATGTGAGAACTGTGAAATGCAGTATGGATTTTTTTTTAAGTTAATTTACTTAGGAATATCTTTATTAAGTTACTCGATTAAGGGGAAGCTTAGTGATGTCTGAGGATTTTTTTCAGTATAATTGAATTTCTAAAATAGCTATCTTTCTTTGCTCTTGCATTTTCTTCTGATGCCATAGTGGAAATTTGTAGCAGAGATTATAAACGGATGTTTAAAAAACAAACGCTAAGTGGAATTTAGTCTCATACTTTGAAACTAGAGCAGAGGGGAAGTAAATATTTTTACTTGAGAGCAACCTTCAGAATATGATTATCATAGATAGTATGTCAATGTGCTTTCTCAATCTGCAGCTAACTATTGCTGAAACGCTGTTATTTTAAGTTAATAAAACAATAAAGCAAGTAGGGCTGTTATTGGGATAATTTGATCAATATCCCTTTCTCCTTTAGAAGGGAAAACTTGGTATTGTTTTGGCTAAGTTCTCATGTCTAAGAGCACTGATTCCAGCTAAAAATGTGTACCATTTCTATAGCTTAAGAGCTGCAACAAGCAATCAAGTATATATTAGTAGATCGAAGCGCTCACAAAAATTCTTGCCCAGTCTGGAAAATCTCACAGTCAGCTCTGAAGCTCCCAGATATGCCCCAAGACTGCCTGTTCAGTTAAATCAGCAATCCCCATACCTACATCCTTCTGAAACAATTATTATTATTATTATTATTATTATTATTATTATTATTCTATTGTAGTGATTCCATAAGTATTTCTGTGAAGCATGTGCATCTTACTGCGCAGATGACATTCCCTGCTCATTTAGGACATAGAACAGTAGTTCTAGTCCTTTGCTTTTACAGTTTGTATAAATTGGGAGATATCATAGGTATTAGCAAAAGACAAATGATAGAAATTGAAACAAATTAACTTTTCATGTATTGACAGTCCCACCAATGTCAGCAATTACTCTTTTTTTTCCCCATCAACAGTGAGAAGGGAAGCGAGGTGTTTCCAAGGCAGGTGAGGTGGTATGAACTTGGTGCTATAAATGTACCAAAAACCGTGAATTTCCCAAAAAGAACCTACTTTCCACAGTCTTGCTTTTACATCAGATTAACTGCAACCTTACATCTTCAACTGTTGCTCATTTCTGAAGTGGAAATATTGCTGAGAGTTAATGGTCACACCTAGTATCATAAGTCTTGTGCAATTTTTGCCAGTCAATCAATAATTGATTTTGCCAATCAATCTCCATACCCTGTCTGTTTTCCTGTGTGGTTTTGCCTTTAGAGAGCACTGCTTTCCTCAGTTTTCAGTATGTACATTGTGACTCCGAAACTTGAGATCAGTAGTTGAAATCAAGAGAATAATTAGGCAAGGAAAGTGAGTTTTCTGCCTAAGAAGTTTAGAACAACCTCTGTCGGATCTGAAGAGCAAGTCCCAATAAAGCCTGCTCTTGCCTAATTCTGAGGAGTTAATGTTGATCTGGTGAACGTGATCTTGAATTTTTTTTTAGGTATATGAAGTTATGGTACATCACAACATCATTTTTATCTAGTTAATGTACAAAGTGGAATGACACATAGGAATTTCTATATTCAGATATGCCCCCAGTTTACCTTTAAAGTTAAAATCAATACAAATTTGGTTTATAATGATTTGGATTGCCTCAATAAGGGATAGGAATTAAACAAAATCATTATAAACTAGATTTAAATTGATTTAAGATTGCCCACATTTAACTACAACAATTTAACATTGTTTATTCCAGGAAAGTAAGGTAGCTTTTAAAAAGCCATCTTCTAAGGTTTCAGAAAACTTTTAAGTAGAAGAATATAAATATTACAATATTTTGATATATGAAGTTAAAACTAAAAAAGGAAAGTCTGAAACAGATTGAGACTGTTCTTACAAAGTTATCTTTCTACATACCTTTTGTTCCAGAGACTCTTTATAGTTTTTCATCAACCATGTGGCACAAATCAATGTAAAGTTCACTTTGATAAATTACATATGGGATGGAGAATTTTTTAGATAATTATAGTCTGAATATTTTTATTATATAATCTTAGTATTCCATATGTTCTGATGGCAGTTAGTCAGATTTCATTATATTAAGTAGCATTTTAATAAAATATAAAAATCAGATTTCATATTATTATATTCTTAGCATTATGAATTCTAAGTTTGCATCAGGATTTTTAACTGAAGCAGTATTTTACCTGTCTTGCAGCTTAACGACTTTATAAAAGATGTTTTTCTTGTTTTAGCATTTACGTATTAAAACGTTTTACGTTTTTCTGTTTCAGTTTTATCTCCTTTACTTCCCAGACTGTTCACTTCAAGAGGCAAGTCACTTCTCTGTTAGAACTAATGACTGAGATAGCCCAGTCTATTCTAACAGTTTTCTAATTTATTGTGAACCTGTGATTAATACAACCAAATCCAGTATAGTGACTTGATATTACTAACTCTTCCTTCTTTTTCATTTCTATTTTCTAATGCTCCAGCAGAGCTCTCACATGCTTACCTTTTCTCTTAAGAGCCTGAAAATGCAAGTTTGCTAGCTAATAAGTTTGTCTTCTTACTATTGATGATTTTTTTTGTCAAAATGAAAAATATACAGATGTATTCTAATATGAAAAGTTAGTATTCTCAAAGGGAAACGTGTTTTAATAGGTAATTAATATTTATTAAAAAGAACATCTGCACAAAAATAGATCACAGAAAGCAGATAAGCATTGAATCATTTATGTTTTATGTATTTTACTTTTATAAATACATTCTCTTTGTCGTGGAGTTGCAGATGTTTTGCTGAGAGTTGTTTGTGCACATCTGAGAGCAGAATTTAGCCTGCACGTTCTGTACAAGTCATATGGCTGGTGGCACTAGCAAATAGACCCAGCCAAGCACAAGAGCCCTGACGAAGTCTTTTGCTACACTCTAAAAAGAAGTTTCTAGTAAAGAAGAAAGGAAATAAAGATACAAAGATGTAAGGCTTTGGACTATTTTAGGAAGTCAGAAGGCTTTGGTGGGCATCTGTCTGGTTACTTGCATGGGCTCAATCAACTCAGAATATGACTTTCTTGTAAGCAATGGAGAATTACAGCCTCAAAGCACCCTTACAAGAATAAATGCATATTACTCTCTCCATTCTATAGAGACTGAGCAATTCATCCGAATAAGCCCAAGGAAAACCACCAAATTTAGTGAGCCTTTAATGAGTCTCAGTCTTAATGTACCTTAACTTTTACTGCAGAATCTTCCTTTCTTCTTGGACAGATGTCTCCAGATGGAGGGAACCCCCCCTGACAATACAAATGTGCCAGGAAAATTTATGAAAAGCAGCCTAGCACTGCCTCAACTTTTAGCGACTTCAGTATAGAAATCATTCTAGAAAATAGCATTACTATTTCTCATAAACATGATCATCCACCCAAGCCACCGTAGCTAACTAATCCTTGTTAGCTTAAAGACTAAATGTGATACACGCTCTATCCAGACTTTCTGGTAGTGTGCTGAGCGTATTGACTTACTGCCCTTCGCTAGGTCATGAGCATTTGACAGCTTGTATTATTATTAATGAGATATAAGACCTTTCACTTCCAGGTCATCTGTTTGAAGTCCAGACAAGACTGGTGGTAACCAAACATTATCAACATCTGTTTTGTGGCCTATGCAAAATAAGCCTTTTGTCTCTTTTCAGACAGAAACCATCATGATTTGAGCAATTTCCAATTGAAAAAAAAAAAAAAATTATTTGACACTGACTTTATGGGAAATTGGAATCGTGCCCAAACATTCTAGTACATAGAGCTACAATTACAATTGTATGACAGTACCTACAAAAAAAAAAAAAAAAAAAAAAAAAAAAAAAAAAAAAAAAAAAAAAAGAGTAAATCATCTAGCCCTGCCCTTAGGGAAATTTTCTATTTCAGGTTCTAACAAAGGACTCATTTACATTTCTGAAATTATTTGGTAGCCTCACACTGGTCCAGATGCAGCAATGAAAACACTAACACACCAAGGAACTGCACCCAGGGCCACAAAAAGCTCACCAAATAAGTATTTAGGATGGAAAAGATAAAAATTAAAAATGAAGCCATCTTTATACATCTAAATAAAACATATTTAATATTTATCCATATAAACATATATATACATATATTTCAATATGGTAAAATATCTTGTGGCCAAAATCAGAGGTTGATTTTTCTTTACGAGATCTGATTAGTGTAGAAGAAAAGTCTGCAGCTTTTTCTTGCTGATTCTTAAGGAGAAATGTAGGGGCACATTTTCAGTGCTTTTCTTCTGTTCCGTTCTCAAAATGATTCTCAGGTAAATAGGATAATTTCTGTCAGTTTTATTGGTGTAATTAGATGAATGGTGGTTTTCCATAATTAAATAAAAGAACAATAACTTGGGCTTCTACTGTGTAGGCAGATTTTGAGATTTGATTTTGAAGGAAAAAAGTGTCATTTTCTTGGTGCCAACTAGAAATAGTTTTATTGCATCATTTGCTGTCAAAATAATGGGTTGAAGGCATTTAGAGTGTCTCCAGCTGTGAGCACAGCCGACCCACCTTATAGAGAAGAGGAGAGGAATCATCCTCACCCCTCTCAAGCTCCTGGAAGGCAATCATGAGACTATTTACAAGAGCACTCATCTTCCCTCTCCAACCCTTCTGCGGCCTTCCCGATGAGTACTCTTCTGCAAGAAAACAGTGATGCTTCCTAATAGTTCTTTCTCATCCTCCAGCAGATTGCACCTCTTAGGCTTCCAGAGTCAGAGGTAGTCCTTATTCTCTTTTTTTTTTTTTCTCGTTTTCTTTCTTCCTCCTCTTACTCTTTTACTGTCCATGTGCAGGTGGCTAAGGCATCTTAAGCTTTCACTTCTTTTGAAAGGTGGCAATCCACACATCACTTTTATGCTTTTTTCTTTAAAGAAAGTATTTATATGTGCTCACAAATACATCAGTTAAGTATCAAAGTTCCATTAGGAAATTCCCCCCAAAATATTAATATTTCTCCTATTTTATCAAGCTCTTCAATGGAAACTATTTACTGAATTCAGTATGCTCCTGAGTAGTTTTCTCTTCCTGAAGTCCATTTTTCTTGCAAATTAGTATTCCAGATAGAAATGTTGTTGGAGGGGTTGCTTACTTGGGGTAGAAACAGGAATGTGGGAGAAGTGATTCTTTTTCCCTTTTTATGGCAGACATGTAACTGCAAAAGCTTTGTACTTCCAAACATGGAAATTTCATTCAGCCAAATTTCCACAGTTTCTGCTTATTATATATTCAGATTTTGATCCTTTAGTCTAAGTATAAAAAAGAGAAACATATTTGTGTGAGTTTAATTTAGAATGTAGATTCAGGCATAAACTGAAAACAGTTCTACTTATGATATGC
Organism: Lagopus leucura; assembly: GCF_019238085.1. Lineage (NCBI taxonomy): Eukaryota > Metazoa > Chordata > Aves > Galliformes > Phasianidae > Lagopus > Lagopus leucura. Next base: position 7,808,143 of record NW_024962262.1, read on the forward strand.
AGTTGGCTTTCACATTGAAAACAAACAAACAAAAAAAAAGCCTTACGGTTTCTCTAACATTCTATTTTTGGACATCTCAGTATTTATTCTAATCATTTTTTCCACATTACTATCCAAAATAGTTAAGTATTTTATAAGGTAGTTGTCAGTCATGATAGTGCTTGTTAGGACAACTTTGAAGAGCTCTTCTGTTTGTACCTTACTGTGCCCCATTCTAAGGCTGAGCATCCTTGACTTTCAGAATGGCAGCCAGATTTCTTTATTTCCAAGCTTTAAAATTAATTTAAGCTCTGTACTTATGGTGTAAAGACTTCAGAAATACAAGCATAGATATAAGGAGCCACCCTCTGCAGCTAGGCACCTTATTTCATCTTCACTATGCAATTGATTTCTATGGGAAAATCCCCCTTCTCCAAAATCTTCATAGGACCTTGCAGGGACCAACCCAAATAGGTGAATGGTAGGAACAGCATTAATGGTACCTACACTAAACACTTTCTCTGACTTGTGGACAGAGATTTTTCCATTTTGTTTTTGTCTCTGATGTTACAGAAGCAAGCTAGAAAACCAGTTGAGCAGGCAGTGTTGATAGGTCTTGGTTGCATTGGTCAGAAACCATACAAGACTCCATCCAGTACATTTGAGCAGTCCTCACTGGTAGCCTGTTAACATGGGCCCTTTTACCTTGGCTTTCTGAAGAAACAATATTTCTGTGAGCATGCTCTGTCAGCCTCCCAGCCTCCATTTTTTTAAATTGTGAACTTGGAAAAAGCCTTAAATAAAATGTAATACATGAGCAGGGGGGTTCAGAAAAAAAAAAAAAAAAAAAAAAGATGCAGTGAAATCAGGTCTTAATATATATAAAAAAAAAAAAGCCCACATGAGAGAGACTGGTGCCTCAGTTCTCCTTTTGCAAGGAACTGGAGAATCTTTGTGGGATAGTCTTTGGATGTACAAAAGTGTAGATGACCAGAGCATGCCATTGGCCAGTAGGCAGTTATACTCAGAAACACTCTTCAGTCATTCTGGTTTAGAATGTGATTTAGAAACACTCCTATTTTCAGAAAACATTATGGACTTAGAACTATTTCATTTTAGATGATTCTTCCAAATATACCAGGCAAGTGAGATGCTAACTCAACAACTTCTTTCTTTCTTCCCACACACGTATCTGAGTAGCTAACCAAATAAGTAAACTTAAAAATATCATGAGCTATCTGAACGTAATACTTCCCTTCACTAAAGCCCCAAGAAATACAAGGCTTTCGCTTTATCCGGAAGAGCCTTTCCAGAACGGAGACTGGAGGAAATTGAAAACTGAAGACTCCCATCTTTCATTTCATTTCTAATCAATTGAGCTCTATCGGCATGACAAGGTACACGGGCTGGACTGTATAAGATACCTGTCAAGTCTGGTGCACTCAGCCTTGCAACTGGGATTTGATCCCTCGTGTTCTTGACTTATTACAGTGAGTTCCTGTTGCAGCAGTATATTGCTATAGCAGGATGCTATCTCTGCTTTCATGTTTCTTCTTCTACTATCAAATATACTTTTCTAAGGTGTGCTTTTTTCTGTTACTTTTGATTAAAAAGACAGCTGTAGCGGTTCTCTCAAAAAAAACCTGTCACTTACGTGTCCACATTTAGAATCACTTAAGGCTTTCTAGGTTGAAAAAAAAGTGCCTTAAATTTTATCTAAGAATGAGGAGAAAGCCAGCACAGGTCATATTGCATTAGTGTAGTGTACTCACATCTGGATGCGTTGCTAAACAATCAAGATTTTAGTTTCTAAAATAGCTTGTTACTCAGAGCTTCTAAGATACTGCTCCAGGCAGAGCACATTGTATGAATCTAATTTTGAAGTGGCAAAGGTATGCACTGCAGTAGTGAGGACCTTATCTGAAGCACTGAAGTTTCTGACCAGCTGTAAATCATTACATGATTTTTCAGGTATTATTAATACCTTATCATCTGGCAGGTTGGTGCTTGAACACGTCCTGGAACAACACTAAACCCATGTAAGCCACTCCAGGCTTTCACACAATTATAAGGCTCTCATGTATGCCACCAAGCAAGTCGGCCTTTACCCCCATAAAGAGGCAAAAGTTGATGTCCTAAATTGCTTTAGTCTGTTAGACACGCAGCTTATTCTTCTACTGAAGCATAGGTGAGCAGATACCTAAAAAGATTGAGTTTGGTACAGTATTGAGCTTGTCTCTGTGTATCCTGTAACCATTCTGTTAAGTGCTTGCTTTCCATCACGCTTTGAACTATATAAATAGCTACATATTCCTAGGAATGCTGTGAGACATTTTCCTAAGGAAGTATTAGTATTTTATATTTTTCTTTTAATGTGACCAGAAAGACTTGGAATTCTATTTACCTGTGTGTCATTTAATTCAAATCTATAGGAAGTATGCATACATTTGAGAGAAAATGACTTATTTCTTCTTAAGCAACACTATCTTTAAATATATTCACAATGTCATCGTAACTATGTATTTTAATAGCTTCTTACTGTTTTATTTGCAGTTGTAATGCATAAAATTACTTTTATTTACATTTTATTTTTAATCAAACGCATTTGTTTGCTGTTATGGCACCACTTAAGAGAATTGAGTCACTGTAATTGTTTAGTTATTTCTGTTGGAAAAAAAAAGACCATTGAATTTGATCTTTGATGTTAGTAGTAGTGCTATATGGTTTATGGAGGAGAAAAAGGAAAAAGTAGGGAAAATTTTGGATATCATGGCCTATCCACACTGGCATTGACATTCAAACAAACAATAAAAATCAATCCCTCCCTCACAATGTGAAACATATGATTGTGGAAGAGTAAAAAGCCAGGAAAGTGAGCTTTGAAAACTTTAAGAACAGGAAAGGAGTTGGGATTGTTATTCAATGCAGGAGGAGAAACACAGGACTATAACAGTCACATTTAGAATAAGGTTCTCTTTTTTGCAATCAAAAACTTGTGCAAATCGTTTTCTTCATTGCAACTGTTGAAAGTGATACGTGAAGGGAGATGTATAGATGCACTCTTCTAGAAACTTTGGCTTGAATGAAGGAGTTGCTCCCTGTATCTGTGGTGGTGGAGAACAAACTGAGGGCCACCATCCTCACGTAAGTCCAATGTATTTACTGCAGAAGTCTTTTCAGAGAGTACTTTGTTTCAGAACTTTTGATGCCAATAGGATCCAAGAAAAAAAAAAGAAAAAAAAAAGAAAAAAAAAAAGGCTGAATTCTGGAAACTTCTTTAGGAATCTGCGAATTTCTTTAGGAATCACAAGTTCTTTATTTATTATTAATGTGGCAGAGCTTGTATGAGTGTTAGATTAATAATAACATTATATATGCGTGTGTGCGTGATATTAATTTGTTGAAATATGTTTTGCTTTCCTGACTACAAGGCTTTCCCCAAAGGCTTCTGGTGCTTATCCCTATTTCTGCTTGCGTGTTGTGTAGTTTATCTGACATGAACTGAAGTTTTGGGTGTGAGTGAGCTTTTGTTGTCACACACAAATTGTGTCAAATATAGGGACTTGTGGTCATTTTTAATGGAAGCTGGTGTCAGATACATTTGGCTTTGGAATGAAACTGCTGAGGGAATTTCAGTTGTCTTATTTCTGGCACATTGTGGCTGACGTTTAATAGTTATCCTTAACTTTTTTTTTTTTTTTTTTTTTTTTTGTTTGTTTGTTTGTTTAGGTATCATATTGAATTACCATTATAGTTTATACAAACTACTTTACCTAGTAATTAGTTTCAACTGTTCTGTTCTGTGTTTTCCATTCTAAATCCTTTATGAAAAAGAAATTCTGTTTTTTTCTTTTAGAATAGCGACATCTCAGAATTAAATGTGGCAATACTCACCACTTTTTATCAGAATAATTATCAGGAGACCGTAAAATATAACTGGTCTGGATGACTGGAACCATTTTCAAAGTATATGGCCCACTGAGTTTTTTTCATCTGTTAATAATCACCAAAATACTACTTTTAGACTTGTAAGTCTGCAGTAGGTAAAACTGCTTGCTTCTGTAATTCAGCATGTAAGAGAGCATACCTTATCTTATTGAGGAAGAATTACACCCAACTGTCTTAGTAAATGTACCTCTGGTGTAATTCTCAGACTCCTAACCATACCCCATGTTCAACTCTTCCAAAGTTTATGAAAGCAAAAACGTTTGAAGTAACTTTTCACAATATCACTCTTTTGGGGCTTCCCTAAAGAGTTGGGATTGTGTCAGTGGTGCTTTAGAAGATCTCACACTCTCTCACCTGTTGGAGCTTTTTGCTTGCATTGATTTCCTTGAAAAATACAAGCACTAGAATATAGCTGCAAGAACTAATGCACCAACTGAAGTCTCCATTGAACAAAAATTAGCAGAGAGGAGGAGAGAGGTTACATTCTGCTTGTATTCAGTGGGACCCCCTAATCCCACAGTCATTTACTTTTGGAAAGGAAATATTATTTTAAAATGTATACGTGCAGTAGCGTTTATTTTAGAAATGTAAATCACATGTGCAGACCACAGGGATCGGGCAGAGTGGAAAATCCTCCATTTGAGCAGATCACAAAACTCTCGGATCCAAAGTGATTCCTGCTTTGCTTTTAAGGCCAGAACCTCTTTGTTAGCTCGCAGCCTCTCTGCTGCCCGGACCGCTTCAGGTTGACAGGAGGCAACGAAATAATTCGGAGATGCTCTCGTTTAGGGTCCAAACAGCTGGCGAGCGCTTCAACCGAGCGTTCTTTTCGCCAAGCCCCGAGTCTCGGGATGAGCGGGAGCGACCACCGCCTCTCTTATCCCCTGGAGCCGAAGCGTGCCGGCGGCTCCATCCCCAACCCGATCCCCTCACGGCACCGGCACGGCCGCTCTCCCCGCTCCCCTCTCCCCTCCCGAGCGGCGGCTCCGCGGTGCCCGGGGCTCAGCACCGCGTAGGAACGAGCCTCGGCGCTCGGCTCAGGTGTGCCCGGCTTTTGTTCCATTATATTGATAAATCGGGTGCGTTGGAAGGGGACCCAGAGCTTCCCCGATAGCCCCGTAGCCATATGGAAAATCCTCAATATTTTGATTACGCTCTCTGTAAACATTTTTATATCGGATTCTTAAAATGCAGAGACTGTCCCAAAGGGGATTAAAGCATAATCCTCTCTCTCTATAGCTGTAGTGGATTAATTTCGTATTCTCTCAGTGGCTGGTTTGCTCCCTGAAGGCTACAACAAAAAGACTCCGTGCTCCTTAAACGTGCTATGGAATTGGAAGTTGTAATTGGAGATTTCCAAAGGACAAGTGTAAAAATGACACACTGCTAATGCCGAGTATTTTG
>NW_024962262.1:7813573-7818034 GCF_019238085.1 Lagopus leucura
GTGTCCGCCCAGGTGCGTCCTTGGGGCACGGGGCCGGCCTCGAGATGGGGAGGATGGAGCCAGAAGCCCTTCAGTGACAGCCTCAGAGCGATTGCCCCTTCCCCTCCACGTCCACGCAGCGCTGCCCCGTGCTCCGGTCCGAAGCCATTCCCGGCTCCGTGCGGACGCACCCATTGTCTCCTCCCGCACGTCAGCTCACGGGGTTTGGCATTTGGACCGCGAAGTAGCGATTTATATTTTTTTTATTTTAGCCACGCAACACCAGGGAAAAGGGGTAATTGGATTAAATTGATGGCCTTCCTTCTGGGACTCCGCAAAGCCCCATAGACGCCTCCTTAAAGCGGCAGCGACCGGCCGGGCTCACCCTCGGAGCTCCGGGCTCCGCGCTCCGCCGCCGGGTGCGGGGCTGAGGGGCCGGGCCGGCTCCGGGGGAGCGCTCCGCGGGGCGGCAGCCTCGGCCTCCCCTTCTATAAACACAAAGAGAGGGGGCCTGGGGAATTGAAACCCAAATCCACTTGTAATCGTACAAGGGAATCGGGCGTAATTACTCGAGCAAGCTTGATGAAGATTGATGAGCCTTTAAAGCGGCCTTTCGGATCGATCCGCCTGCCCTCGGAGCCTGCGGCCGGGCTTCCCCGGCCCTGCCAGACCCGGCCCGGCTGTTTCTCACGGTGCGGGGAGGAAGGAAAGATGGAGGCAGGACGGGGAGAGCGACGAGGCAGCCCCGCGCATGTGATCCCGATCAGCTGACCGGGGTCAGGAGGCTGCCCTGCTTTATTAGGGGATGGAAAACAATAAAATGAAAGAAAATAGAGTTCGTATCAATATTTTGCTGCCTGCCATGCAGGGCTGCTGAGAGCTGTCAGTGGAACCCACGTTTCAGCTTGTCCTTGTACACCAGCAATCTGTGCCTTCCTCCGTGTTTATTTTGCAGCAAAGAATGACAAAATATTGTGCAGTACAGCCTCAAATTGGGTGTTACAGCAAAGGGAAACATTAAGAACATGACAGTGAGATGCGCTGATACAGGATTAATTTGGGCTAAGTGGGTAATTCGAAGCGCTGCTGCCTGCTGAGCAGTGGCACAGTGCTGTGTGGGTCTGAGGGAAGCAGGGCTGCAGCCGGGACATGGGGACACATCCTGGCCCTGGGACCTCATCCCTGCTTTGGGACCACATCCCAGCCTCGGGGCCAGCAAGCAGAGCCAGGGCTCACTAGGCCACAACAGTCTCCAAACATGCAGTCTTCATCCCCACGAGGCTGGAGCCTGGGGATGTTGGCCATGGTGGGCGCTCACTGACCGAGGTTTTCCTCTTGGGGCAGAGGGGTTTGAACTGCAGGAAGCAAACAAAAGGGTTTTGCCACTCGTTGAGGTGATGGGTTTGGCTGCTCCTAAAGGTGCGCTGGGTGGATGCTGGGCTGAGTCTCTGTGTTGAGGCTTTTATTGTTTGTACATTGGACATGTGTGTGCGCGTACGCGTGTGTTTATGTGTGTACAAGTCATCCTTCACCATTCAGCAGTTAAATCCAGAAAAGCATTTTATATTTCATCTTTTAATTACAGCAAGTGAGCTTCCAAAGCACCAACACTGTCAGCTTTCACTGCATTCCTACCGAAGATGGTGACAAAGTGATCCTGCACTACCTTTTGCCTTAAAGCAGTTTTTCTTGAATTAAGACCTAACAAAGTGAGCGCAGAAGGCTGCCTCTCGCAGTGGGTTTCCCCATCCCATCTCCCAGTGCCCACACCAATGCCTCGTTACGGCGTACATCCGAGCGAAACCTCGTTACAGGCATTTTAAAAGGGTGAAGTGACAGCGAGCTGAAATAAAAATGACACTGCCATAAATACCCCTAACGATGGCAGCAGCCTTTGTCTGTGTGCGGTGCTCAGGGGGGTCCCCACAACCCCATCCCCGGCGCTGCCCTCGGGGTGCGATGCGGGGCCGGGAGACGCGGGGCACGGAGCCCCCGCCACGGCCCATAAACAGCGGTGGTGTTAACGAGGAGCAAAGGGGCACGGAGGGAGAGGGACCTACGTGCGAGAGGCAGCGCTTTCCGCCCTAACCCTTCCATGTGCTCGCTGATTTGCCCGCAGCCCGCAAACTCTTTTCCTGTCCCGACCGCGGAGTTCAAAGCGGGAGAGGACCGAGCGCGGCGCTTCCCCGCGGGGTTTGCGCGGGGCATCGCCGGGCACCGCCGGGCGGAGGGAAGGGGCCGGGCCGCGGGGCTGGGCCGGCCGGGCCCGGGGTGACGCTGCTGCCGCTGTCTTGCAGGCCCCGTGGTGCTGAGCACGCCGGCCCAGCTCGTCGCCCCCGTGGTGGTGGCTAAAGGGACGCTCTCCATCACCACCACCGAGATCTACTTCGAGGTGGACGAGGACGACCCGGCCTTCAAGAAGATCGACCCCAAGGTGAGCGAGCGAGCTCGGGGACACGCGTGGCTTGGGGCCGCCCCTCCCGCGGGCTCCCGCTGCATTTCCTCCGCGTATTAATGATGGTAAATCCTCTATTACGGCGGCGGGCGCGTTTTCCAGCAGCCTTTCTCTCGGTGCCTTTGTATGAGCGCGGGCAGATTTAGCAGTTAAGCCAATTGCTCTGAAATCCCTGGAGGTAACCGCAGTCCCAGGCTAAGGCGCAGCAGAGGGATTTACCCCTATCGATGCTATCAGAGAACCTCTTTATTTCGAGAGCGTTGGTTTCCACGTAAAGAATTTGTAGTAAACGTGCTCGCTGCTGAAATGCGAGCTAATATTTAAAAAGAGAGGGGGGAAGGTGGGGGAAGGAAGGAAATAGGCATGTACCCAAGCCTCGGTGCCTGGGAAAGCTCTGCTGTTTTCCTACCGTCGCCGAATGTCACCAACCCCCAGCGCCGTCCGGCCGCACAGCAGGGCTGCCCCGGGCCGCAGTAGCGGAGGGGAAGGCGGGAAGGGCCGGTCGGGCTCTCCCCTCTCCCGCATCTCTTTCTACTCTCAGCGTTGTCGCTTTGATTTTGTTTTCGTTTTTTTTTTCTGTTAACGAGATGGAAAACGTTAGAAGCCTCTCTGGAAAGGGAATAGGAGAGATACTTTTACAGGAAGACGTTTGGGTTTTGTTTGGCAGAAATGCCATAAATAATTTCAGAGAAAAACACTATCGAACCCAGCTGAACATAAGCGTGGTTGTAGAAAGGTGACTTCTCGTGGACGAATAATTCCTGGAACTGGGGGTTTTCATCGCAGCGCTGGCGGAAGCGATTCTCTCCCAGCCACTCGGAATAACGGGTTCCTTACAGCGCTCTCTCTCTAACAAGCTGCCGGTGGATGTTACACCGGCGATCGGCCCTTTCGGCACTTGTTGACCGTGGGGGCATTAAGCACAGTCCTCGCTGTTACTTTGCATTTGGTGGCGGTGAGGAACGCAGCCGGGGACGGAGCGGCAGTGCGGGAACGCCGCGGTGCAGCACGCACACGGTGTCCCTGTGGCAGGGCTCGGGCTCTGTGCGCAACCGGCGAGCTGATCGCATTCAGAACGGATTTGGAGGGCAGAAGTCATATTGTTGTTCGCGTTATTGGCTCCGGCTCGACCCTTTCACCTATAAATTTTACTTTCTTCTTGCTTACTGTTTGCACCAAACTCTCCTTTTAGCGGACGGGGCTCGGCACGGGGCTACTTCCCGAGCGCCTATGGGAAACCCCGTGAAAACGGGTTTGTTTTCTGACGGCCGGAACGGCGCTACCGACTGAATAACTGCATCAGTGCCTGACAGCCGCTGGTGGCCATCGAGAGCTAAATTCGCCGCCGACATTTCCTTGCCCTGCAAAACTATCCAAAATCAGGCGGCTCCCTCAAGTTTTCTGCTTTATGGGGTTTAAGTAACTGTCGACAGGAAAGTGGAAATTCACAAAACGTGGCCGCCCTCCAATTTATTTATTTATTTTTTTTCAAGTAGAAAACTTGATTCGGTATTGAAACGCTCACCCAGAGGCGTTTTACTTCATTTATTAGCTCGTAATTAAATAAATCAGGAACAGAAATTAAAATCTAAATCACAAAAGGTAATTATCCAGTGTATTTCAAGTGCATTTTCAAATATATAATTCCAATATTCAAGCGTTATTATATAAGCAGAATCCAAATTTCTTTCGAATATATTTAAATAACATTTCAAGTATATTTATGGAATGTTAGAAATAGAACAAGCAATATATATGAAACGAAAAAATGTAAACTCGTTAAGTTCAGACACTTCAAAAGACAATTAACAAAAGTACCGTGATAAAATCTACCTTTTCAAATGGTATCTTCTCGTTAGCAGAAAATGTCCTTGAAGTATCCAAAATGGCAATTTAACTTCTGTTCACCAAATCACAAAACACCAACATCCACAATTTCAAAGACAATGTGAGCTCACAATATCTGATACAAATTAAAAGGTACATCGGGGTCGGTCAGGTGGCGTCTCCAAACAGCGTTTACTCAC
>NW_024962262.1:7818134-7857837 GCF_019238085.1 Lagopus leucura
GGCCAATTTCGCTTTTCCGGGTAACACACTGATTTTTTATTTTTTTAATTTTTTTTTAAATTATTATTATTTTTCGCGGGAAACTGCAAAACCGTGACGAGGACCGGAGGAGTGATGCTTGCGGTTGCGGTTTGTATTCGCTTTTCTCGGTGAAGAGCCTACGCTATATTCCTTTTTTTTCTTCTTTTTTTTTTTTTTTTTTTTTTTTTTTTTTTTTTTTTTTTTTTTAAGAGAACACTGTTTGCAATGTCAATTGGAAATCTCTGACTTTTCGAACGGGAAGCTTAAACTTCGTCAGGACAGAAGCCGGTTCGGGCCCTTTTAGGGCTCCCCTCTAAAGTTTCTCCAAACTTTTCGGGTTGGTCAGTATCTCCCTGGCCAGCCGCCACGTCTGTTTGGCCGCGTTTTCCAGGGCCGAGTGAGGTTTGCCCTGAAAGAGGTCTAAGTTGGGCAAGAAGTAGTGCGGGCACCTCCTGCACTGCAGGCAGGAGATGAGCTGCAGCAAAATCCCGTTGAGCCGATCGCCCAAGCACGACTCGTCCCAGTCCGACTCCCGCGGGTGCTTTTCGCATTCGTACGAAACGAGAGTCTTCATGTGGTAGTTGTTGAGCGGCTGGCCCGGCAGCTCCAGGTGCCGGTCCCGCAGCGTTTTGAGGATGGAAAGGCATTTCTTCCTGCAGCCGCCCATCTGCAGTCTGTTCTCGGCTTCGGCGAACTGCAGCACCCAGGCGTCGCTCTCGGCCGAGCTCTGCTTGCCCGCCAGCGAGTGGCACTCCTTGGAGAGCAGGTTGAAGCCCTCCGCCTTCACCTCGGCCACGCGGTTGGGGCCGGGCCAGGGGATGTGGGGCAGCGGCCAGTGGGCAGCGCTCCGCGGCCAGATCCCCGTGCACTTGAAGGCGGGCGTGATCTGCACCACGTACCTGTCCCTGATCCTCAGCTTCACCTCGCTGGTGTCCGCCACCATCTTTACCACGTCCCTGTAACTGCACTTATCCACGGCTTGGGCCACCAGCGTCTGGAAGCGGGAGCGGATCTTGCGGGCCGAGAGGTAGCCCGAGGCCGTGATGAATTCCACCCAGAGCGACATGCTCCGCTTGCGGCCGTCGCTCAGCTTCAGCACGGCGCAGCCCGGCAGGGAGCCGTCGTCCACGAAGTTGAAGACCCCCATCTGGTTGAGATAGAGCACCACCTCGAACTCGGTGGGGGAGATGACTTCCAGGCCCTCGTAGCGGTTGTCCATCTCGTTGAGGGAGCTGATGAAGCGCGGCTCCTGCACCTCCACCTCCTTCAGCACGTCCGACACCACTTTGCACACCTCGCGGATCGTCTTGGCGATGGCGGCTTTCCTGGCTTGGCACTTCTCGTTGTAGTACTTGTTCAGGTGGTACACCAGCTTGGCCTGGGCCGCGATCATGTTGGGGCAGAGATCCGGATTGTACACCGGAGTCTCGCAGTAGGCTGTGGGATCCAATGCGGCTGCTAAGGCGGGAGCCAACTTCGGGGAGAATCGGGCTGCCGCCTCCGGAGTGGAACGCGCGGCTCCCGCGGGCGGCGGCTGCTCCTCGGATGCTCTCTTCCTGCTTTTTGGGATCGGCCGCGGCGGAGTGTGCGGGGCGGGGGGGCGGGCGGGGGGCCGGGGCGGGGGGGGGGGGGGGGGGGCGATGCTTTTCCTCCCCCTTCTTTTAAAGGGTCCGGGAGCGAGAGGAGAGCATCGAGAGCTGCACCTTCCCCGGCAGCGAGAAAAACAAAAGTTGCACTGAGACACAGCGAGCCTTCCAGTAGTCGAAATAAGAGAACCTCTTCGTATTTATTTACGTTTTCCCGTAGTAATCACCGTGTGTGTGCGGGGCGGTTAATCAGACGGTGGAAAAAGTGCCGCGTGTGTGTGTGGATATGTCAGAGGCGCTGCCTCTTGGTTTGTATAAGAGCCCAGATGCACTCGTGTGGAAATTATAAAGGCAGGGCCAGGCGGGCGGGCGGCCAATCGCCACTGGGCTCGTCACTGCAGCCTCTCGCGGCTCCAAGCCGGCTAATTAATCCCTCTCCAGGAGATAGATCTGTGTACACACACACACGCACGCACATACACACGGCAAGGCGGTGACGGGCAGAAAGCCCCCGCTCCTCCGCGCGGTGGGAAATAGATGGAAGCCGCTCTCCTTTGCCTTCGGCTCGGGCGGTGTTGGCGCTTCGGAAGGACTGGCACACAGGTGTGGGGCACGCACCCCGCGCACCGGCCCCGGCCTCAGCCCCAGCCCCGTCCGCCTCCCTCCGCCCGGCCCTGCTCGTGCCCGTGGGAGAGTTCTCCTCCCGTCGGAGGGGCCGCCCAACGGGGCAGCTTATCGGCGGCGATTCAGAGCCCTTCGGAATAAAACATTCCTCCAAGCTCCGCGATTCGCGTGCTTTTAGCAGATCGAATCGATGCGGAGGCTTAGCGCGTTTCGGTTTTTTGTGTTTGTGCCTTATGAGAGTAGAATCAATAGCTGAACGTCTTGTTGGCTTTCCCTCCAAGGAACCAGCGGCGGATAGAAGGGAAAATCCCATCCGCTGCTTCCCCGCTTCGTGCCCGCACCCCGCGGTGCGCTCTGCTGTGTGCGGAGGTGCGCGCTTGGCTGCTCCGCGGGTATCCATTGAGTCGGAACGCGGCAGGGAAAGAGGGAGGGAGGGAGAGAAGGACGCAGCGGCCGCGGAGCCGCAGCCTCTGACAGCGCGGAGCCGGCGTGGGACGCGCGCTCGGCACATCCCTCCTTCAGTTCCTTCAGATCGGGACCTCGATCTGCAAAACACCCGGAGAGTCAAACTCTTCTGCTCTGCAGTATTTGCTGGAACAAACCCCTACGTTCTAAAAAAAAAGAAAAAGAAAAAAAGAAAAAAAAGAAAGAAAGAAAGAAAGAAAGAAAGAACTGACACCAAAGCTTTTCATCGCTTGTCTTTAAGGAATCCTTAAGCCGCTTCCCGATTATTAATTCTTAAAGTGGTGTCACAGCCCTGTCTTTCGCTGAGGAGAGGTCACGACGTTAGGCACTTTTCACGACATTCATTCACCGTATCCACACGACCAACTTTATTGCACAGAGTGAAGAATACTCCCACTCGGCGCTCGCCCTCCCTCGCTCTGGCTGCGGGCGCTCCGTGCCGCTTCCTCCAGGAAGCTGCTGGGAATCTTTTGCTGCCCATCGGTACTACAGGGCTCAGTGCCCTGGCCGCGAGACCGCAGGTGACAGCTCGGCCCGCAGCCGCCTTCCCTCTGGCGGCTCGGAGCCGGGAGGAGCCGCTCGCCGCCCGCCGCCCGCGTCTGGGGGCGGTTTCCCGGCGGGCGGGCGGGGGCGGCCGCCGAGTGGGCCCACGTGGCTCCCCCGGAGCGCTGCCGGCCCCTCTCCTTCCCGGCCGCCGCCGCTGCCGCCCACCCGGGCCCGGCCCGCTCCCCGCCGCCGGCCGAGCCGCGCGTCCCGCCCCGCCGCCCCAGAGCGCGGGGGGAAGGGGAAGCGGCGGAGCCGGGGCCGGCGAGCGGGTCCCGGGTCAGGAGGAGGCCCTCGGCGGTGCGGCCCCGCGGCGGTGCGTCCCCACCCCGGCGCCTCCCGGCGCGGAGTCTCCTTCCCTTCGTGGCCGGGGGCGGTGGCTGCGTGTCACCGGGAGCTCCTGAGCCGGTTGAAAACGAAAGTTGAGCCGCGCGGACGGAGGTTTTGCGTGCCCCGTCTCCTCCGAGGGGAACGGCCGCTTCCTGGGGATGACGACACGCAGCCCCAGTTCCGACACGCGATTAGCGTCGTCGGCCGCGCGACAGGGATGGGAAGCGTTCGGGAGCGGGGAGCTTTGTGCGCGCCCCGTAGGTTCCGCGGAGGTTTCTGAAGGCAGAAGTGCCCGTAACTGCCGGCACTCTGAATTTTCACAGTGTAGCAAAATGAATGGAAATCAAAATGACGCCCTGTGTGCCAAATCAGAGCTTTCCGTAGATGATATGAATATCAGATAATGCGTTTTATGTGTATTTGTTGTCTCTCGGTGGTGCGGGTGCGTTGTGAGTGTCAGACGTAGCGTGGGCTGGGTTATGGTTAGCGCTAAAGTTTACGATTAGTTTCGCTGCATCACTTGGGTTCACACGTAAAAACTACGCATTCGGCAGTTTGAAAATACGGGCATTTGGGCGTTGCTGCCACCGCTCAACCACTGAGATGTAAATGCGGGGGTGACCCGAGCGCCGCAAATGGCGAAAAGTCGGCGGTGTGGTTTGGGTTCTGAAAACGGTGATATATAACTGCCACTACGTAGTACAAAATAGGACTATCTGGGGAACTTCTGACCACTCGGTGCCGTTCGTTTTCCTTCGCGTTTATCGATGCGTCCTTAATAAATTATAAAAGGAAGGAACACCTTTTCATCACCGAGTTTTATTTTTATATGTATGGAGTTGTTCTGGGGATTAAAATCACCTCGTTAAAATGATGATTGATCATTTGTCATATTAATGGCACCATCTGATATTGGTGACTTTTACCAAATGGCTGTTTTCTAGCTATTTTCCCCCAATTAGAGCCCTATAGCTGCCTTTGGTGAACCCTACTTGTTATTTCACATCTTTCTAAGTGCAGTGCCTTGTCATGCGGTGTTCTCGTTAACCACAGTGCCAAACAGTGCTGAAAACGCCTGACTGCAGGTACTCGCACACGCCTCCAAACTGTACATTGGAAAAAAAAAAAAAAAAAAAAAAAGTTGCGTTTATACGTTTCACCAATGATTTCTTTTCATACGGTGAAAAATACGAGCTAAAAGGCACACGCAGATGCATATACACATGAAGCGCTTACACTGATAGCACTTTATATTCCGTATTATGTGGCGATAGTTCTTCCGCACGCAACTGCTCATGAATTTTAAAGTTTTATTTTTTAATATCTGCCTATTGCGCTGGGGAGCTCGGAAAAAATGAAGCGGAGTTGATTAAATTATTTATCCCTGCTGCTGAAGTGAGTTTGAAGGCTCATTGAATGGATCTGATTTCTTAGCTCCTCTTTCTCCCCTTCCCCCCCTCAATTCATCCTGGTTATTTCATCCATATCATCCTGCCAGCAACAATAAATCCACTATTTTTTTCTTTTTCCTTTTTAGCAAGTAGGAAAACTAAAGACAGATATTTGTGGAGACTTTGCTTTAAATGTCACATTATCTGAAGTGCGCAGCATCTTTTTTTTTTTTTTTTTTTTTTTGTGAAAGAAGTTGATGGCACTTCAGATTTTCTGTACTCTTATTTGCATTTTACTTTTTGACTGCACTTTCAAGTTTAGGAATGACAGTGCTAAGCTGGAATGTAAGTTACAGAGGGTTTGTAAAAGCTTGAATATGATGACGTTATACACTTCTCTGCTTAGATTTTGGTGTATACACTTATGTAGAACTATGTATTCAGATGTTTTTCTTCCATTATCTACAGTATTCTGTAGATATATTTTTTTTTACTTTTGGGGTAAAAAAAAAAAAGTATTCTAGCTCACTTATGCTATACACAATTCACATTCGTTAGTGCTAAACTTAGCGTGTGTACATTTTCACTTTTCATTAAAAATAAAAATATGAAAAGAGTTTGTGTCAGTGTTGGACTTTGTCACCATAGCTCACGCGGATGAACAGTTAATGCTTTAAATTCTTCTAATCTGCAGTCTGCTAAGGGAAAAAAACAGCAATTGATTTGTTGTCTTTAAAATGTTACATCTCAAAAGTAAACATAGAGCTCGCCCAACTGCAAATTGTGATTTTAGCTAGAGCTGCAGAAACATCCAAGCAGGAAAAAAATGCATTGAATTATTCATTTGGTTTGCTTCTACATCAGCTTCTCCAAAGCCAGACATTCCTTCAATACAGCATTTCATTTAGGGAGTCCAACGCTGCTGTTTAAAAAAAAAAAAAAAAAAAAAAAAAAAAAAGATCTCCTGCTTTGAGAGTGTTCTTTTCTGCTGCACTGAGAAGAGTATGGAATCAGTGGGGATTAGCGCCTTTTAATCTACTACATCTGTAGCAGGTCATCCAACACTGCAGAGCTCTCATTACTGTTTCGTGCTGCATATGATTAAATGACTGAAAATATTCAATGTTGACCTTGAAAATAAAGCCGTATGTGTTGGATGAGCAGCTTCCTGAGACTTCATCTCTCAGCTAACCTTTCCCCTTGGTAACTTCTATCCCTGGAATATGTTATCTGAGGGAAGACCAGAGCGTTAGAAAATGTCAAGACTAAAGCATGGTACTATGTGAAATAAACCATTATGTGAATTACAGCATCACTCAGCTTCTTCATGCTACATTTTATGAGAAAACCAACATCTTGTTTGTCCGTTCGAAGTGGGAGAGTGGTGTGTCTTCAACAGATACACTTTTGGGACCGACGTTTTTCTGTAAGCTTGTTTCATGTCCATCAGCAAACTCAACTACACACTCTTGCAGATAGTTGCTAGAACTGCTGAAATCTGCAGAGAACATGTTGCTTCACATCTTTAAATGCTGGCCTATATACTGCTATTACTAAGCACCCTCTTTTCGTGTACGTTTTGTCTCGTTGTGATTTTTATGCTGATTTTTATGCTGCATACAATACATGTTAAGCCTTTGTCCTCTCTCCTTACAATAGCATGGGTATGGTAAATCACCTATGTAACTCATTTCATTTCAACTTAGTTATAAAAAGACATGCCTTGCATATTTTAATGCCAACTTCTACTTTTTAATGCAGCTTTTAGATATTTTCTTTCAAAATAAGGGTGAAGGGAGGAATTGAGTGAGTTGGTCATGAGTGATTAATATATTTCGTTGAACCTTATGAAGTCCCTGATCCTGCCAATACACATATGATTAGCTAAACAGTCGGCTGGTGCTGGTGAGGTCAGTGTCTTCTTTAGTCCAACAGTTGGTTAAGCCCATGGGCAGTTATTTGTAGGATTGGGGCCAAAGAAGGATAACAATTGGAGGTTAATTTATGACTAGCATGGATACAGAGTGCCTTTATTGTGTTTAAAGTATCAAACACATTGGTCATTATAATAAGGAAAGTATGTTTTTGGCCTGAGCATCTGGTCTTCTCTCAAGCAGGACCTCCCAGTTAATTTCATTGTTTTAGAGATGATACTGTTAGCTTAACACACTGCTCCCACAAAAATACTTTCCTTAATCTACTCTGTTTCTTAAATGAGAAAGATGAGGCTATTCATAGAAATAGGTGAAAGATTTTGCTTCCAAAATCTCAAGATTGACTTTTCATACACATTCACAAGTTCAGGACTATTTCTAGAACTCCCAAAAGGTACAGGATCTTTTAACAGTCTTAAATATAAGCAACATACTTGCTAAAAACACTTATTCATTGTTCCTAAAATATACTGGTTGTAACTGTAATATAAACATGTCAACCAACTTACTAGTTAGAGGAGAAGAGGAGAGATTTGTCGAGGAAAAGCTTGATACTAAAGTCTTCTGGCCTTTAAAATATATTGGTGCTCCCAGCACCACTCAACATTTTTTCTTAACTGGTGGTGTGTAATAATTGCAGAGCATAATTTTTTTTTATTTTTTTTTTTTTTTTTGTCTGGAGGAGAATGAAGACTGCAATTAAGAACACCAAATCACTCTGGTTCTCCACTTATTTGGGTATGAAAATTTAATATAGGTCACCTACTGCCCTTCCTACTTCTCTGTATCGTTTTTTCAGCGTAGCTCTAGGACAAAGTGTACAGAATGGGGTCCTCTGTGGCATAGTGACAGTGTCATTGAAGTGGGAATGACTGCAGAAGTGACAGTCTTGTAAATTCGCATCTTCAATACAGTTGTTGAAGGAGAAATACGAGCTGCTTATGGAAATATCTGTGTTTATCTTACTGCAGTATTGCCATCAATTTTCTTGAGAGTAGAAACAGATTTTGCTATTTGGGCATGTTATAGTTTATAATACATCAGTGCCATTGAAAAGAAGAAAAAAATATGGTGTTTCTGGTAGGGCAGTGACAATGTTCTATCCTAAGTCTCCATAGTTTCAGGTGTGCTGAAGAAGATACCTTTATTATTTCACATTTTAAAATCTTTATTTAGGGTTTCAGGTGATTTGGAATAATTATTTTGTAAAACTGAAGGAGTCTTCCAGGATTTTTTTTTTGTTCCTGTCATTGGTTAGTTTAAAGGTGTGAATTTACTTCTGTTGTGTGACATTTACTTGTCAAAAGTGAACTGCAAATGCATTCCTTATAATTATTTGTTTGGTCATTACCGTGGTAATTCTAAAGTTACGCAGTGTGTTCGGGCCTACTAAGAGAGAAGTTACTGCAAACACAAGGATTCTTGTTTTATCTTCAGTGAGTATTTTACCATTTCCACTTCTTGTTTTCTTATACAAATTATTTTTGGACACAAAGTGGCTAAATTGGCTTCAGTTTTGAAAATAACCTTATAAAAAGGAATTGCTAACAAATACAGAACTCTTGCTAGTACTTGGACGTGCGCAAGAGTGCACTGCATATGCTAGATTGTGCCGTATCTCTTGCAGTTCTTGTCTACACTTCAACAGATTGCTTCTTTAAGGAGGTAAAAAATGACAGCAAGTATGTTGGACAACAGTTTTCTCATTATATTCCATGAGTGCATTCATTATGTATTATTAGCCCTTAATTGCAAAAATGAA
Organism: Lagopus leucura; assembly: GCF_019238085.1. Classification (NCBI taxonomy): domain Eukaryota; kingdom Metazoa; phylum Chordata; class Aves; order Galliformes; family Phasianidae; genus Lagopus; species Lagopus leucura. Next base: position 7,826,791 of record NW_024962262.1, read on the forward strand.
ATAATATATCCATTTATCTTGGCAAACCCATTATTTGTAATACGTCCCTTACAAAACCGTGTGGATCAGCCTGAATCTTTTCTTCTATCTGTCCTATTTAGGTTTTTGTTGGATGAGAAAGAAACTTTTCACGTTAGATTTGTAACTAACTTAATCCACTCTTGGTAGGCAAACTGCGTATCTCGATGGAGTGAAAGAAGTCCTCTCTCCCCCATCCCCCAAAATTCAGTTCTTCATTTGTTTTGTTCACCACACTGCATTAACACAGTTTTCCCCTGTGTGCATCTGCCAGTGTACAATTTAGCCACGGGCATCTGTAGACCTTGTGGTGATCAGTATTGCAGGCAAAAGCCATATGTGTTTAAATAAAAAAAAAAATCTCTTTATTTCATTTGCTGTTTTAACTGGATGGATAACTTTTGTGCCTCAAGACAGAGGAAGAGAAAATAGAGAAATAATTAATTGCCTCTATTCTTGAGGCAGTTTCATTTTCCCTCTCCAATATGGAATGCTTGTCAGCTTTCCTGATAAATGACTGCATGTATTTGCATAGATTTTACATTAACACAAAAATTAGTTTTATTTGTGAAAAACTAGTTTACATAATAATGCAAAATCGAGCATTATGGATTATGTTTCCCAATTTGAGAGTCTGTGGAGAAGTGAGGGTTTTTTTTTTCTTTTTAAAATTCAGTGGTTTTATTTTCAGTGTCAGAGCATATTAGTTTTTAACTTTGTACTTTGTTTCTATAAGAATAACCAAATCGGGGTCTTTTCCTGTTTATAAACCGTTTCTTCTCTCTTTCGTAGATTGAATAATTGATGCTGCTGTGAAACCAACCTCTTTCATAGGTTTTTACACATCCCGTATATTTATTACAACCTTAAATATTAATTCATCTGCACAATTTCATGGCACTGTTTAGAAAAAAAAAATGCAGCAGATTGTCAAACATGTGCTAAGAATACACTCCAATGCTGCTATTAAAATAGCGGTCCATGAGTATTCTTTCAAAGCATTAATGTACTGCATTAACTTGTATTCCAGTGTAAGACTGCTTTTTTCCCTGTCCCTAATAACCTGCATATTTTAAGCAATTAGGCATCCCTGGCTTGAAGTGACAGTGCCATACCTGTCGTTAAAAACTGTTTTATTCATAATTGGTTGTGTCCATAAATAAATTTTGTGAAAATGTATTTTTTAAAAAAAAGTGAAGTGCCCTGATTTTGAGACAATTGCTGTTGTTTTCGCAGGAATTGAATATTTGTTCATATTAAAAATCTGATGTCTAAAAGTGCTAATTGTACATTGGCTTGTTCTCAATGCTGAAACAAGTGTAGATGCATTCACTGCTGTATAACAAAAAGGAAATATTGCCTCTTACGAAGCATGCTACAGTTAATGGCAACTTAAGGTAAAGGAGTGCCTTTGCCATTTCTTGAATCTGGGACACCCTAGGTGCCAGCTGTCACTGCTCAGCTAATGATGACAAATGCCCCTCTCTATGCAGATTGCAGAGCTTGCAGGCTGCTATGAAAGGCAGCCAGATTACCTTTCTTCAGATAGTAACTTAACCTTTTAAACTTGAGTGTCAAAATGAAATTATTAGCTGGGACAGTTTCAATATCTGTTTCTTTAAAAAAAGGAAAAAAGAAAAAAAAAAAAGAAAAGGAGGAGAAGGCAGTAACTTCAAATAATACGCTAGCAGCTCGTATTCACCAATTGTTCATCCTTCTCTGATGCTTTAAAAATAGGAAATTGCTGCCACTGTGCCTGTGAGCACAGAGAATTTGCTTGTGTTCAGTGCATAAATACTGCACGCTGACCTCCTGGTTGCACTGCGCATAAATGTGGCCACGTGGACCAGGTTCTGTCCTTGCTTACATCCACGCGGCATTGCTGTTGTGCAGATGTCACAGATCGCAGGTTAACTGCTGCTATTTATAAGAGACCTTAACTGAACTTACATATTGGGGATATACTCCGTTCTCTACATGACATTTCATGTTAGCATCCTAAAGTCATGAACCTCAGCTAGAGTCCAGTGTATGAAAATAACTGAGTGTTTACCTTTTAGAGCCTTTAGTTTCACAGAGCTCAGAGTCACTCAGGGTCACACAGTCAATTGTAAGTGACTAATTTCAATCCATTCTTCAGCCAGACCTTTGGAGTTATGTGCTGGACTGTTTTGGAAGTAGCTAACTGGTAGGGACTGTCACACAGTTTCTTCATTGCATGTTGAAAAAGCTGTACAGCATGAGCCCTGTATACAGCATCCAAAGGTGCAGGGTGTTCTTTGAGAGTGTGCCTGTATTTATGAAGGTATGTTTGTGTGCGTTTATACACTTAGTAGGCAATTAAATTGGTGTGTGAGCATTCATATTGATATGGGTACATGGGTAATCTGCAAACAGTACATATTCTCATATTAACATACTAGCACACATGTGCATGTTTAACTTGAGCATTACACTTACCATTAAATCAGTCTGTAAAATGAAGTGTATATGAATATCAGCTTCCCTCTGAGTGAAACATAAATTAGTTTCAGTAAACAAGTACTTACCTTCAATATTTTCACAACTGAATCTCTATAGAAGTGAGCAATAACAAAATTACAGAAACAAGGTGGAAAGACATTTAATGAGAAGACCAGGAACAGAGTCAGTTCTTAAATAATAAGAATAGGAAGGAAGGAAAAAGACATTTGGTATGATATTAAAGTGTAATAGACAGAAAATAGTTATTATGATTGGCAGAGAATGCAGGAAGCAGAAAAAAAATGAGTGCATAGTGAAGTTAAGGTGAGATCCATTTCACAGTAACTGTAAAGTGGTTGGTTCTGTAATAATCATTAAGGGAAGGTGGTCTAATCTGCAAATGTAATATTAATTAATACTTTCTTTTTTCCTTCAGAAAAAAAGAGTAGATCAGATACTGATACATGTTCTCAAAGAGCTTCAGTCAGTGTTGGCTTCTTTTTGTAGTATAGTGTATGAAATTGAGATGCTGTTTAATATACTTTAGAAATATTTCCCTTTACAGTTCAGAGATGTTTGTTTTTTTTCCTGTGAGTATGTTAGATTTAACATTTCTGTTTTGTTTTTATTTGTTTTTCTTTCAGACATTATGTTCAAAGTATTTAAAACCATACACGTTTCATTGTTTTGAGCAAGTGTGGCACAATCTGGGAAATAAAAGGGACAAAGGTCTAGTGTTTCATATTCAGCTTTCCTGGCTTGTTGGTTGAATAGGCATCAAATGAAGTCCAATGCCTATACAAAAGAAATGTTCCTTGTTTGGATTTGCCCCATCTGTGTCATCTGGTGGCTTATGCAATAGGAGGTGTTATCACATGAATCCAAATGCACAAGCCAGTTGTTTTATGGACTCTTTCTGTGCTTGGAGGAGTTTATAAGTTGCCCACTCTATTGTGTGTCACTCCCAGATGACACGTGTGCATTCTGCTGAGCATATTTTGGGGGTAATTATAACTAATGAAGCCTGGTACACAGCTTGTTCACAGAGTGATTTATTCTGCTGCTGTCTGATTCCTGAGACTTCTGTAAAATGGTTATATTGTGCATTCCACTTTGGACATGTATGGGAGCATGTGGTATTGAGTCAGTCTGAGAAAACTGAAATAATTTGTTACTCAGTGTACCACAGACTAATTACAAAGATATTAGCTGGGTACATCTGTTTAAAAACATAGGAAGGAATTGAAATTATAAATGAGATCTGTAACTTCAGGCATATCAACTTTCGTGTGGCCCCTGCTTAGTCATTAACTCTTCCCAGACTTGCAGCAAGCCACTTAGATGTACAGCTCAGAGTTCCTCTGGACCCCAACGATTAAGGTTTGGTTCCCTCTATACCTTCCAGCAAAGCAGATTTTATTCTGCAAGTTCTGATAACTTGTGATAGCTCATGGAAAGATAGATTTAAAAGTTGGGAAGAAAATACTCAAAAATTTTGCAGGTAGAAAACAATGAAAACAAAAAAAAAAAGGGAGGTTAAAAGTTATAGCAATGAATGAGAGGAGTGAGATCAATTTTGGCACACATTTCACAAAAAGCATTATGTAAGGATGGAAAACAACTGCTTAGAAAATACAGTTCGTGTCGTTATTAGTCTGCATGAGTAGAAAAATAGTTTTACTGAGAGTGAATTATTGTTTTCATCTGGTTTTGTGAAAATCACCTGGGATTTGTGCAGATTTGTGCACACAGTCACAACATGATGGGTGAAAAGATATCCCTAGTTCAAAAAGTGAATCATGCAAGCTGACATTTCTGCGTGAGTGTGTTAAGCAAGGGGATGTAGTCACTAGCAGACCTGAAATTCACCTCTGGCCTAACCTATCCCCACAGTGAGGCTTGCAGTATCAACAAAATTTATAAAAATCAGCATTTTCACTGGGAAAGGAAAGAAAACAAGAAGTAATTTCTACTGAGTTATTGTCTCATGAAGATAAAAGTGGAAGGAAGGTCTGCCAGTAACTTCATACTTACTCCTGAACTTGCATGGAACATGTTCTCCTAGTCAGAGTCTGTATGGAAGTGCTGTAAAGTCGAGATGATAACCGTCAGTAGGTAGGATTATTGGAGGAAAAGCTCTCTGTGTATAATGTGTATAGGAAAAAATAAAATTTGAAGACTGGCTGGTTTGCTGCGAACAACTGTATCATACTGTAGTAGTTATGTTGTTTTCTGTAAACAGAATTTGTTTTCAAACTGTGGCAAAATGAATGTTTAGCTTTATGCTTTGTTCTTGAATCCCTCTCTACATAAAAGTATGCTCTAAATACAATTTGTGTGTGATGATTTATGGCAGTATGAAATCTGACCTGGTTTGGGGTTTGCTGGCAGTACAGTTGGGATGGGTTTTAACTCTTGAGGGCTTTTAACATATACATTACCCACTTACATGCCTTCCATGCCAGGTGCATGGAATGAAGTAGGCTGTGTTACGAGAGCTCTGCTAAACTGGCAACGTATTCATTGAAATCCTTAGATAGGATTCACTTTGCAGGTGAAAATCAGAATTTTGCCCAATTTTAATGTTTTACTCTTCGTTCGTTTTGTTTGTTTGTTCTGTGTTAAATGAGCGTGACCAACTACAATGACTCATGAGCTAGAAGATGCCTAGAAATGGGTGGTTGTTTTCCTTGAAGAAAGATTGTTTAAAGAATGGTTAGGGAGAATTATGTTTTTGTGCTGTTAAAATATTGAATTTGTCAGATGTAGTTTTGTTTTCTCAGTAGTCTGCTCATGCTTAGTCAGAGTATATCTGTTATACATAACTTTAAAACATTTCATAATGTATTTAAGATTAATGTTCCAAATCAAGAACTATCTAAAATGATGGTGCTAATTACATCAGTGAAGCTTACGTGTCATTCTTTAGCGCTGACCAAACTTTAGTTTCATGATCTCATTTCTCATTTTAGTCAGCTGCCTCAAGAGTACTGTGCTTGCTTGCATCTGAGCTGAGTGTGGTCTTCTTAAAGCTGGGAATTGCAGATGTAATTTCATTCTCCCTGCTACTTTTGTTACTTCTGTAGCTGCATTCATTTTAATCATTTCTACTCTTTTGCTACTTTACAGGAATTTTGTACAAAAAGACTATTAAATTCATGTTGAACCTAAAATCTTACTTATACTTATTTATATCTTAAGGTCAGTGCATGTGATTGCCTTATCAGTTATGGAAAGATGAAAATCATTTTTCATTCTAGTAGCTAGAGAATAGTAGTAAAATAGTAGTAGAATACTAGTACTCATTGCCTAAAATGATAATCATTTAGCAGAAATTCTAACCAAGAATGTGAGTTGCTTGCTTTATTGGGCAAGAAATTCTTTGAGCTTCATGTTAGTGGGAACCTTGCCCTTTTGCTAGTAAACCTTACTCTTCCATTTTTCCTTGTGGTTTACCAGGTTTGTGTGGCCACTCTGCCCAGTTGCACTCCCTGTTAATTAGCAGTTTTAAAAAATGGTTGACTGAATACTGTTTGCCATATTCCACATGTGCAGATCAGACACAGAGTGGACAGGTTGGACTGCTTAAGAAATAACTGCTGGCACATCTGAGTTTAGTGAATGTGTAAGGAATTTGAACTCCATCCTCACACTGACTCTGTAGTACTGCATGTGATGATCAGTTCTGTGGGCAAAAGGTAGTGATTCAATTAAAAATTCAAGTTCTACATCAATTTAAGTTTATACAGCTTATATGGAGAAATAATTCACAAAAAAGAAGACAATAAAAGATTACTCTGTCTTTGAATTAGAAAAAAAATCAAGGGTGGGATGCAGATCAGATCAAAAAGATCAAAGAGAATAAATTTGAAATTGAAACTATTAGAATTTCCATGAAGAATTAATTTGAAAATGTCTGGCAAAGTTTATTTCATTGGAGGGAGGGGACTTAAAACAATGTGGAAGGAGTCAAATTGGGAAATCAGAGGACAAAAAAGAAAGAGATTAAAAGAAGCTCAGCTAAAGAATTACAGCGGAAGCAGGTAGAGTTTTCTTCATATAAATACCACACTAAACAGGAAGTCCCACTTTAAGGACTCTCTACCAGTGCATCTAACCACAGTGGTCCCACGTCATGACTCTGAGGTTGTGAATCATGCTGGCAAGTGTTAACATTTCCCAGGCTTACTCTTGACTGTGCTTGAACTGAGCCAGCATGAATGTAACTGCTGTTTTTGTGGGCAGAAGTCATTGTTTTGTGAGAGCAAATAAGTAGCTTTCCAAGAGCTGTTCTCGGGAGCCTCCGGCAGTGAAAAAAGCAGCCTTTCCAGCATCCTTCACTGACCTAGAGGTTAACCTGTCCAGAAGCTTATGCAACCTATACAGTAAGGGAAAGCTTTATTAGGATGGGAAACAGGATAAGATCAGGAAGAGCAAGGCAACGAAGAGAATGCAGAAGTTGAGAAGATACAAATATAATGAAGTTTGTGCCAGGTCTTTAAAAAGGTAGAAAATTATATTACACCTTGGCCAATCTTTCATTACATTCTGAATTCATTTCTAATGAGATAATGAAATATTTTTGGATGTACAAGCTGCTGAATTTGCTTGTATTGCATAGTACTCTATGTTCTTAAATTAACTTTTCTAAACATGGGTCTTACAGACCTTCATTCACAAGCCTACATTAATTGTTACTGATCTTTTTTAATATTTACAGATTGACATACACTTCCATGTTTAAGAGACATTTAAATGTTGTACTAAAGGATATGATCTAGTCGGGAAATATTGGTGATAGGTAAACAGATGGAGTGGGTGATCTCGGAGGTCTTTTCCAACCTTGGTGATTCCATGATTCCATATTGCCTTACAGAAATAAAAATAACGTGATTCTGGCCTCACTTTACTCTCCAATTTTGTCAAAAGCAAGAAATGTTTTAAAAATAAAGAAAATAATGGAAAAGGTAAAAAGGTTATAATGATGCTTGCTATTGTATTAAGTAGAAAGATTGTCATATGATTTCTTTTTTAAGGACAGTATAGCAGACTTTGTGTTTAAGGTTAGGACTGACGGGACTTGAAGATGAAGGTTAAAGGTGTGAAATTAAATTTCCATTAGATGTGATTTTATTCAGATTGGTTGAGTCTGCTGAAAATTCAGACAAAGTTGTTTGAATAAAATACAACAGCTAGTACAGTTAAGAATATTTCACCATCCTTGCACCTGATTGGATGAGTTGAAGGCCTAACAGTAGATAGACTGCCTGCTGCTGTCTGCTAAGCAAGCAGTGGTGTTGTTCTCAAGGTTTCTCAGAAATGCATGGTTCAGTGCGTGAGCACACACACAAGCACAAATCAGCTGCAAAATTCTCTTGTGAATAGGAATGTAGGTTCAATTTCCCTCCCAGGAAAACCCAAGAAAAAATCTTGGCAGTCATGAGCGAGGGGATGATGACATCTGTGTAACACGATAATAGGTTATTTTTTAGGTATGGCTGCAATAACACATTGCATCACCATGTTGCAAAATTGGACCTGTATTGTTGCTTTCTTCCTCCTTTTGATCCATCCATTGCTAACAAAGCTATTCAGTTTTGAATGGGGATGCTACATGTCTGAATCTTCCTTTGTGGTCTTCTTATTCATAAAATGTGCCTCTACAACCGAATACTACCATTCTAGTTCTGTTTGGCTTTTTTTTTTTTTTTTCCATGATATACCAGAAACCTTTATCATATTTTTGATGATGAATGAGAGAATGATTCTTCTATTTATAATGCCTAAGGAAGAGTTCAGAGCATTTCATAAATGCTCAGATTATATTCTGTCTGGAAAATCGCTGTTAGCTTACAAATACAGAATCTCTGAACTGATTTTAAAAATGGGTTCTTAATATTGAATTTGCATCTTTAACAAGAACAGTGTAATCATTGAATTGAAGGTCTAAATATCTGATTACTATAATCAGACATAAGTAAGTACTGAATTATAAGATATCTGTGTGACTGGATGAAATTCTGATCTGAGCTGACCAGTTTTGTGCCTCGTAGATGAGTTTCATCGTACATACTTTGCGCTTAGGAGACAGTTTTTCATAACCACACTTTGTTTTGTTTGGGGTGTTTTACTTAGCTGGCTTCTAGTAAAAAATATGTAAACTCTTCTATCCATGAAGGAAAGAAATTGCAGCAGCCATAATTCCTGTCATTAAATCTATTCATTTAGTGGTGCTAATTATTAGGCGGTTGCTACCCTGGCTAAAAAGACTCACAAAGAAAATAGTTTTGTGATAAGAAAGCAGATTTGTCTTACGTAAGGAAAACTGGATGTAATGCTCTGCACACTGCATTTTACAGAAACGCATAGGATCTGTTTACCTGGTTGAAATTCAAATTGTTTTATTATGGTGTCAATTCTTTGGTTTTGGCAGCACTTCTAAAGTGTCTATACACAAAAGGACTACCACAGTGAATGAATGCTAGTGTTGACACCACCTAACAAGCAGGGATTATGTGTTTACAGAAGAAGTAATATGATAGGTCAAGTATAAGAGGCACTTCTCAAGAGCACTTCACCACATAATGAGTGACTGACTAGAAAGTGCGGAGCTGCCACTCTTTGGCTTCGTTTCGGTGTTGATGCCTGCCTCTCTCCTCCAAAGCCCTCTTGATCATGTTCAGCTGCTCTGTTCTCATGTGGTGAATAATAGTAGAGTAAAGCTGCTTTTCTGTCTCATTTTTCTTGCTAATTTACACATTCAAGCCATTTTTTGTTTGCTATCCTTATTTGCTATTCCCTTTTGTCAAGGCACTGTTCTCTTTTTTGCCTCAGGCCTAGGAACTAATTTGAGCTTCTATAATTACTTCATGTTTTACACCTGTCTGCATATCATGCACCCCTTGTCTCTGTACTTAAGCTGTATATTTCCTTGGAAGGAAAAAAAAAAAAAAAAAAAAAAAAGAAAAGAAAAAGGCTAGTTCTCATACACAAGGAATCCCCAAGTTTCTCCTCTCAGTCTTCCTGCAGGAGAAACACAATTAAACTGTTGAGATGTTCTCAGCAATGCAGCTGACCTTTTGGGTTCATGAAGGACAAATGAATGCTGTCTGTTCAGACAGTTTGTGTTAAGACATTGTTGAGCAAAGAGCCCTGAGCTTTGTTCCTCTTGAATGAAGCGATGGTTGTAGTCATTTTAAAATCATTAAGACCCTGAATGCACGGTATCATTCTACAGTGTTTGCTCTACAGCTGCTCTTCTGCTTTAATAGCAGCTTATTAAATTTGGGTCAAGCGCACTCTGAAGAGTATCACAATGAAGAAACTGTTCAAAAAGTTACCTGTTTAAAAAAAAAAAAAGGCAATTGATTAGATTTTTAACTTAAGTGACAGCTGCAATTCATTGCCCGTTCTTTGTGGTGTCCTGCAGCCAGAGTGGAAGCCTTTTGTAATTTGGTCTTCATTTTGTAAAAGCTTTCTTGAATAATCCAGGGTTGCTTTCCACTCTCAGACCGCCTCAATCCAATTAGGAGTTTAACAAGGGTCAAATTAAGGAGACTTTACACTTCATGTTTGCATCATTAGCCAGAAGACTGTTTTGTGTGTGCACGACTGTGTGTCGAGGAGGAGGGGAGGCTGCAAGATGGGGCAGACACAAAGCTGTCATCCACCATGTGCTGCATCCTGGAGCTGAATGGAGGCACAGCAGGCTAGGAACAACATTTCCAGTTGTCTTTTGGGGCTGTCGTCATGTCGATTTCAGCTGGTACATCGTTGTTTGGAGGTTACAGGTGCTAGCTAGAGCAGAGGAAGGGGAGCGTGCTCTGCACCTCCTCTTTTCTCTCCTGGTAGCCTATTGTTATTGGACAAATGACTGGGAAGAGATGAAGTTAGAAATCTCTTGAGCATTCATTATTTTTGATGAGATGACAACTACCCCAGTTCCTTGCTCTCACTATTCGTGCTGTTTCCTGTTATTTTTTGAAAACATAATTTTTCTGCATGTTAAGTGTATTGTAGAGTGTGAACTTTTTTATGCAAGTGGATTGTTAGCAGGCTTTCCGAAACCCAGTGTGTGTATGAAAGGCTACAAACATCCGCCAGTATTTTCTGCAATAACAGATAATCTTCTGAAAATGGCACTGGTTTTAACTTAGGCAATATTTGTGTATGAGCACTTCTTTTTTCTTTTTTCCCCTAATGAATTATTTATAGAAATAGTTGAAAATTAAAGAGAAAACCATAAGAGCCTCTTTTCTGTGTAAGATTGTTCTTAATGACAAGAAAAATTCTCCTGCTAATCAGTGTTTAGAGGTGTGGGATATTGCTGGGGAACTGTTGCAGTGTCTCCTTAGCAAATGCTTTGTGCTTCGACATACAAAGTAACGATTTATCTAAAAATAACACTTTCATTGTTCCTCCCCCCCTAAACCCATTAATAGGTACTTTAGTATCATGCGAGTTTTCATAGTTTAATCCCTTTTCAAAAGCTTTTCAGAATAAAAGCTCTAAATGGTCCTCAGTATTAATTTGATGTGACTTCTGTACAATATGGTTTGAAACTCTCAGAAGCACATTTTTACAGCTTACCCTTTTTCACTGGATCAGTGTGTGGAAAATACCAGCTAAATGTTTCATGGAGTCTCTGCTGTAAGCCTTTTTTGTTGTCTTGCAGATGCTATAGCTTTCTGGTGATTTTTATTTAGTGCCATCATTATTAGATAATATTTAAGCCAGATCAAAAGCTCTGCATGTATTATTGTTCACTGAATTTAAATTTTAGGGAACTCCACTTTAGACATATATTTTAAAAAGTTTTGGCCTGTCTCTTGAATCTCAAATGATGAGAATGGAGCTTCAAAAGTAAACTGTGCATAATAAATGCTGATTGAGTTTAATGTAGTCTGTGTTTGTAGTCAATCAGATCTTTGTTTACATTTAGACAGGAATAGCTGGCTGTAGGGCTTTGGACACCCATAAATAATTGCATTTTTAAAATGCTCAGCTCTCGGTGAAATATTAATACAATGTGTCTCACAGAAGTAACAAGAAATAATTGAAACTGGTTCTAGCAATTTCGTAATCAAAATGGGAATATATTATCTATTTGGATTTCAGTATGCACAGTGGCTTTGCAATGTGACTTGTGAAATAAACACCTTTATTATCTTTTTTTTTTTCTTTCATAATATGTGTCTTCTGCAGCCATTTATTTTTCTTGTTACTGCTGACCACCAGTGGAACAAGAGAGTTATAATAGAAATAAATGGTTGCTTTTTGTGCGTGAATTTTTTTTGTATTTTTTTCCCTAGTTACCCTAATTTTAATGCTTTTGCATAAATTATTATCACAGATGAATGAATTGAATGTAAATTGTATGATACAAGCTTGTTTGATGATGTTCAGGCTGTTCTGAGCTCTATATATCTATATAAGAGGATCAGAGTGGTATGAGATTCAGAGCGCCACAGATTTTGATTCTTTATTACTCTGTGTATTTAGTTTGAAGATAAACCAGTAACGACCATAGAAACATTCATTTCTGGTACTGTTTGCCATGCCCAGGTAAAATAAGATATTGGTAGACATTTTATTATTAAAGAAAACTTCCATCTCTGACTTGTAGCATACTGTCTTCCTGACTGAACATTAATTAATGTTCTTTATCCTGGCTATCTTCAGAATGGTGTTTCATTTTATAATTTCAGCGTCTGCAGCTCAGTGATGCCCTTTACAAAGTTACAAGAAATGAAATGATGTACTGCGCTGCTTGTGAGAGAACTACTGTAACAAAATCTATCTTATAGTCAGATGTTTTGTGATTGATAGGTTGAAGTGTTATTATTTCTTCAAAATGAACACCCTCAGGAGTAAAAGTCCCCTCTGATTTCTCGTGAGATCAGTTTATTATAAGGTGGGTTTTTTTTTTTTTTTGTTTGTTTGTTTGTTTGTTTGTTTTTTTTTCCCACTTTAAAGGAATATAGGTGATCTGCAAGAAAAAAAAATCTATTTCACAGCCGCAGTAGCAGAATTTACAGGCTGAAGAAAAATTGGGCTTACTGCTAATAATTGATTGGTGACCTTTGCTAGCATTTAGTTTATCGATCAGAAAACACGACGATAGAAAAAATACTGCAGATACATATTGCAGTAGGGTTTTTTAAATAATATTCATATGGACATTGGTATGTAAATGAGATACAACCTTTGAGCTCTGTGGAAGTTATCAGGGCAGACCTTGGTGTCACAAGCATTCTGCCCTCTCCACTAGGATTCATATAGCCGTAACAGGAGAGACAACAGCATGATTTATGCATTTGTGTAAGTTTCTGGGAAATCACCAGTCACAATTTTGTGCTGGTGTCACAGGGATCTGAAGGTGTGAATGGTAATCAGGCTGCTCCAATAAAGCCCCAAAATTTCTGTCAGCTACAAAGAATTTCAGATAAAACAGATTCAACACTTATAATATCAGAAATTAAACAGTTCTTCTCAATTTACAGTAAGTCTATACTGCATAAATTCTTGAAAGCAATGAAGCTTTTAAGACTGCTAATCTAAACTTAGAGATTTCATGTGTCAATGTGTAAATTTTTCCCCGTTTAGTGTTTTATAGATATTTTAAAATTCATATGTTGTTCTGTGTGTGTGTTGGTGTAAAACAAAAGGTCTACCTCTACTCAAATTTGAATTCAAATTTTATTTGAATTCTTTTTGTATTTAAGTCACCATATAGCTTGTTTCTTTTGCATTTTGCTTTCTTGGTTTTGACGTACGAAACCATTTACAAAACCTAGTTTTACTGTCAAAGCAACTTTGTTGTAAAATTGATTACAAAGTTATCCACTAGGATAACTGCCTGATTTCCTTTAGAAGAGACATCTACACTGTTTGTGTATAAAGAATTTAGTTATCTTGAAAGATGCTAGATTGACAGCCCTGAAGACCAAAGTCCTTTATTTATGCATGAGCAACAACAGTTCTGGCTTTCCCACACTGCCCTTCTGATAGGCTTCACCCATGACCTGAAGGATCCCTCTTTGGGTGACAGCTCTGGGCCCATTCACTGTGCCGGTCCTCTGCTGAGTGCCAACAGGAACGCCAAGGTGCTGGTGCCTTTCCTTGTGAACGCTTGGTGACCACGTTTCAGCTCACAATGGTCATCTCATTTCCCATAAATTATTGAGCAGCAGTCTAAGAGTGATAACTTTCAGTCTCCTCAGGGTAATGGCAAAGGAGAGGTCTTAGGGTAATTAAGGCAAGACCAGGATTCGGTTCAGTTATCATAAGTAGTCTATTAAATTAGAGTCAAGTTCTGTAGCCCATTACCAGTTTCCTGACTGAGGTAGCCTTCTAGGACTTTTTACAGCAAAGTAATGTTCCTCAGACCCCTCTTCTTTCACTCATGGAAATCAGCAAATGCTTTTTGTAAGCACGTCACACATAGCCTTATTTTCTTTTGGCTTACAAAACACAAAGCACAACTAATTTGATAGTGATTTGCACCAAATTTAATTCATCCCAAGACATTGTGGGCTACTTGAGTATGTTTCTAACCTAATTTATGGTAAAGCAAATTTAAATTTCATTTGTACAGGCCTAGACACACATGGGTTTGTGCCTAGTACTTGGTTCTCCGTAAGGAACTTACATACTGGAGGTAGTAGATAGTCCTTTATTGTACATAGGTTGAGCATGCAGAATTATAATGGATTAAATAGGCACAACACTAATAGAAATTTTAACTTTTTCCCTGCAATAAATGCATTTGTGATATTTCACATCAGAAATATTTTTGTATTGTAAACATGTACTCAGTGCATCTGAGCTGTGATTTAGTTGCCCACCTTCATGCATATTTCAAGAAAAAGTGTACCAGGAGTCTGATTTGATATTTCTAGTTGTTGCAGAGAGTAATGCTTACGTGAATTAAAATAAATATCACTTGAAGAAGAAGGAAAAGAAATAACCATTTTGCTACGCTAAATGATAATATTTTCAGTATTCAGTCGAGTATTACCAGTATTCTAAGCTCTAAATAAGAAACCACAAGCGTGTAAATATGGAGAGCTCTGCTTAAGAATTTATTTTATGATCCTTAATGGACAATTTAAGTCAATGGACAATTTAAGACAATAATAGAATAGTAAGGTTATTCATTAAAGTATATATTAAAATCTTTAGCAGAAAACCTGTTTTTATATTTCAGAATATGAGATCCTACACTGCGTGCACGCATAGCTACATGCAAAGCACTCACCCTGTTGCTAAAGGTTATCCATGGCTCATGGGGAAAAAAAAATAATTTCAACCAAATTGTTTCATACTTGTCAAAATGATTGTGTTTTTAACATGTATTTTAAATGTTTAAAATGAAATTATCTTTAAACAATCCAGTTCAAATGCAGAGGATATATTTTGATCACTCAAAATATTTTAAGCCAAGAGCCAATCATTATATGAAAATATTTTTCAGTTTGAAAAAAGTAGAACGAAAGAAAGGAATCCCCAAATAATTGTCTCAACCGATCTAATCTCCTGAAAAACACATTTAATTTGAGAACATGGCTTCATAAAGGTGCTTACAAAATTGATTTATTTGAGATAAAATGTAGGATCTTAACATAACAATGGAATCACATGGCAGCAGTAGGGTGACTAAGTTATTTTTTTCTCCCGTGTGCTCATTAATAAAAATCCAGGGAAAAATCCAGAAAGAAATCTCCTCCTCATTTTCTGGACTCTGTGCTTTGCAGGAAGGAAACTAAAAAGAAAACAAAGTGGATTTTAATTTTATATCAAAGAAACCCTTGAGGTGGAAAGTTAGAGAAAGCTGCATGGGTTTGTAGCACAGAAAATGTCGCTTGAATTTTGCTGCTCAGTAGTTTGATATACTCATTTGCTGATGCGAAATGACGAGGGCTTAGAAAGCAGGGTTTTGTTTTTTAGCTGTCTGTAGACCTAGTGGGGCCTTACAGAACCCAGTCAGCAGGTCATTAACTCTGGAGAAAACAGCTTGCATTAATATGCTCTAATCCGGTATAATTAGTCAAATTACTGCACGCCGACCGGCTTGTCATGCGTTGTCAGATTTGGCATGCATGCGGGATCACCAGGGTCCCTCTGGAATGCCACCCTGGATCAGGGAAAACGGCTCGTTTGTAGTGCTGCTGATCTCCTGATGGGGAGAGCAAACTGAATCAGCAGTTACAGCCTTCCAGAAAAAGGCAAAGAAAAAAAAAGAAACAGATTTGTAATTGTTTTGTTGAGAAACAGGGAATTTGCGTCCTGGGAACTGTTTGTGGTTGATACCTTCCATTAGAAATAGAAGCAATTCTATTGCTTCTTACAATTTCTAGGTATCAAACAACACTGAAGATCCGCTGTACTCTATAAGATTAGCATTCATGAAAAGATTTAAAATAAATAATTACAAGAGGATCAGCTACAAATTACCTACCACACTGTGACACAGATTATTAGGCTACCGGTGTGGGGTGCAGGAGTGTGTGTGTGTGCTGCAAGTGTGCGTGTGCCCCTATTTCTAGCCGGGGAGGAGGTTATTAAACTATAAAAGGGCCATATTAGCATAAATTTACAAGAGCTCTTGTTCTGGCGGCATGATAAAAACCTGTGTTACCTTTGCATTAACACTGAATTGCTTGTTGTGCTTTTGGCAATGACAGATAAGTCAGTGTAATTCCCCATTGCAACGGAAATGATGCTCCAGATTCCAAACGCATCCTGAAGATGTCACTGACAATAATCTTCAAAGAACGGCCAGCGAAAGTGGGCTGTATGTTTGCAGGATGATATACTGCAAATGACAGGAAGAATTATGTGAGTGAAGACGAATCTGTAACATATTATTAAGCAATTTCACGAGAATAACAGGGATAAAAGGATAATGGATGAGGGTGTCATTATTACCTTCATGTAGAGGGAAAGCAAAAGCAAAGGTAGAGAGACAAGATTAATTGAGGAAGGGTGAAGCATTCATTGCTCATCAGCTCTTTTGTACTCCCTGCTCCTGAAATTCCAGACAAAAAAAAAAAAATTGCTCAGGGCTGCATTTTAATGCAGCTGGCAAGGGAGAGCAGAAAACTGACAGGGCACTTTTTAGTCACCTCCCTGCTTCCATAAACACACAATGGCTATTGCTCCTCAAGTCTTCCTACGGTCGAGCATGAGCAGTGAGCTGGTGGGATGTTCTGTTTATCACAGCTGCTATTTTTAATTGTGCTCCCAAACGAGGCAGCTTTATCTGTCGATGATGTGGAGGTCATTCTGCACGCGTTGTTTGCAAATGTAAGCAGAGTGTACATAATGGATGTCAGGAGAAGTGCTTCCTCTGAACACAAAGGCAAACTGGAGTGGTGTCCTGTAGCATTAGTGACAACAGAAAATGATGTCATGATATAAGACTTTACAGCTGCTTAATATACAAGATGAAGAAACAGGAAGTGATTTAGCAGTTGTGCAGACCAATCGTGGAGCTGTAACTCGAGCATCATTCCTGCTGAAGTCAAGTTTTGCTTACTCAGGGAGTGATCACTGGGTCAATAATTTCAATTACCAGTGTCATTACCAGTCTTATTTTCTGCACTTTTGCCAACTAGCAGCTGATTTTGCAGCACAATCTGTTTTTGAAAATACTTCACGTGCTTTTAAAGGCTTAGTATGCAATAACATTTCTGTAATTATATTACACTATGTAGATGTAAAGTGTTTTCCCTTGATAATGTTTTCCATGTTTGCCTTTTAATACCAAAAGGAGGATCAGGAACCATGATAATTAAGAACATGTAACTATTTCTATTCAGATAATGGTCTCTAAGCATCCATAACATTGAAAGAAGTAGTCAGCATTCTTGATTTTTTTCTGTGTTTAGTTCAGATAAGAAGTGGTTTTGATCATGTAATCAGAGTTGAGTTTTTAACTGATAAGAATTATTCCAAAGCTTTGACACCAATACAAAGGGAAGGAAACTAATTTCTCAGCTGTAGGGAAAATAATGAGTGGGTTTTTTTGAGGGAGACAGAAGAAAACCCTTAATTTGGTAAGAAAAAGTGGGGAACATTGTTTCTAGTTGTGAAAACTGTTTTGTAATTGCTTCACTGCTGTGTTCTATAAACTGACATGCTCTGGGTCTGAAACCTCGACACTGGGGGACCCTGGGGTGTTTTCTGCCACCTCATGTGTAACAGCAAGGCAAACACAGAAGGAAGAGAGCTATGGGACAGAAGTGGGTCAGCAGCTGGGGTATGTTGGAGGGGGAGGGCTATGTTATACGACAATAGTCTTATTGATCACGGAACAATATGGGTGAAAAGAATAGACAGCAGTTTTACTCAGTATTATGCTTTAATATATTAACATAAGGAAATAAGTATGTTGTTTCAGCAGATTGAATGCTGTATGTGGTTCACAGGATACAGTGAGGAGCCTTAGGGGAGCTGTGGGGTCTGTCAGGTTCATTACAAAGGTTTTCTAAATAATCTATGGGCACTCATGCTTACATATCTGTCACAGTAACCTGCTTAAACAACGTAACTTAAAAACTGGGTCATCTGACAGGTAGGACACAGTTCTCTGCTTGATAGTTCAGATTCCCTTCTGTGGATTTTACTTGTTTGCAGTGTATATTACAGTTATGTTTAACAGCCCAAAATCACTGCATTATCTACGTGTGATAAGATAATCATAATGGATTTTGCTATTTATGTTCAAAGAAGTTATTGCTATATAGCAAATTCAGACTGCATAAGATACCTGACTGGAGGAGTTGTCAGCCTTGTCAGCCTTGCGTCTTATTTCCTATTTTAAATGTAAATTAAAAATTACCTTGACATACTGTATGATTTGACTGAAGTGCTAGTCATCAATTTTTTTTTTTTTTTTCCTAACATCAACAAAATCTTTACTCAAAGTAATTTTAGCCTCTTCTTGAGGATGGGAAGATTCTGGTCTCTCTTGAACCATTTTCATCATCCTACTTCTCCCTTAGCTTAGCCTCTTCAGTTCCTTATCTCTGCGGTGTGCTATCTTGAAAAACTGACTAAGAAACAGAATCACAGAATCATAGAGTGGCCAGGGTTGGAAGGGACCTCAAGGATCATGAATCTCCAACCCCCCTGCCACATGCAGAGCCACCAATCTCCACATTTAATACAGACCAGGCTGCCCAGGGCCCCATCCAACCCGGCCTTGAACACAT
Organism: Lagopus leucura; assembly: GCF_019238085.1. NCBI lineage: Eukaryota > Metazoa > Chordata > Aves > Galliformes > Phasianidae > Lagopus > Lagopus leucura. Next base: position 7,845,489 of record NW_024962262.1, read on the forward strand.
CCAGGGACGGGGCATCCACAACCTCTCTGGGCAGCCTGTTCAGCACCTCACCACGCTCTGTAAAGAACTTCTCCATGACATATAACCTAAATCTTCCCTCATTCAATTTAAAACCATTTCCCCTTTTCCTGCCTGCTATTATCTACCCTTGTTAAAGAGTTGAAACACATGGAAAGTGAAAATTCGAATCTGTTCCCCTCTACCCATCAGCTCAGTGTAATGTTTGTTTGAATTTAGTGTGAATGTTTATTAGAAAAGGGAAAGAGATAGGGAGGAAAGCATTTTTCTTTCAGAGATTTTTTTTTTGTTATGACCACTGATGCTGAAAGCAGTGCAGTGGAATTTTTCATGACTCTATCTTTAATCCAAGCCTCAAAGAAATTTATATGAGAAGGTAAAATGCAAATAAGAACCATTTGGCATTTTTTTTTCTTTACTGCTTTACTTACCAGTTTGCTGAAAATTCTGTATACCTCAATTTTACAATATAGACATGTGACATGCACCTCCAGTAGCTTACAGTTACTGGCAATTACATGCAAACAGGAAAAATCCAGCCTGCCATTGAGATTCTCAGCTGAATTTGCATGACTCATAGCCATAAAATGAATCTCCCAAACTGTTAATTCATAACCTGAAGTAGAGCTGAAGAAACTAATGATGCACAAATGGTTTGACAGCAAGTTTTGAAGGCATATCTGAACTGATGTGTATTCATATTAAAATGATGAGTAATTCTTACAAGAATTAGTGATGCCTTCATTGTATGGCATTACTGCCTTTCAGAGTGTATGTACAGAATGCAATGATGTAGCAAAAGATCAGGATATTAGTGTTATATTTTGTCTTTCCAATGTCCCTCTCTTCATTTTAACATCTATGCATTTGAGTAGGGTGTTCATTTTTTTTCTTGCATTGTGCCTAGTGCTACTGCCCATGCTTTTTAATGTCAACCAGTGATGCTTCTCCAATCAGAATTCCTTTAGATCTAAAGGTACTGAAATCAGTGGAAAGATCTAGAATGAATTCAGTGGGTGTTGGAAGAGGCCTAGTCTTACTAAAATCAAACAGATCTTTAAGTCGGATTGAATCTTTTGCAATTTAATGTCCATGAAAATTCTCAGACACTAAGGGTACCAGAGTACTGCCATTCTCATTTGAGTAAGGTCATTTATAACAGCAAGAAAAGCAAATAGTTAATGAGTATAGGTTCTTGCTAACTGTGTTTCGTTCATGTTATTTTTGCTTCAAGTATGAGTTGAAATACATGATGTTTCATGTCAATATTGTCATTTTCCACCTCCATGCCCTCTAGTGAACAATAGAGCTTGTTTTTGTCAGAACCAACACATCTGGGATGGAAGTTATGCATAAGCTTGCTTTCTTCATTGGAAGTAATGTTTTCATGTGAAATCTATATTGGAATGTTTTACTCTTCACTGAAATCTATTTAGTTTTTCTGTACTGCTGTAGGAAAATAAAATGTTACTTCCTTATATTATTTTGTATAACCTTGTAAAATATTGGAATATTTTGGGACTATTTTTTCTCAGTCTCATAAAAATATATCCCACTAGGACCAGACTAAAACTTCCCATATTCTAAGGTTTTAATAATAACGTTGAACTATCATATTTTTTATATATTCCATTACAAAATAACAAGTATTTTAAGTGTTCAGTTTTTTATAGAATTAAATGACATTTTCCACTGTAAAAATATTATGGTGCTTTTTCATAAATATTACAATACCCAACTTTTCCTGCTGGTTAAGAAAGGAGTTCGATTAGCAACCAATAGAGTTTTGAAAAGCTCTTCCAAGAATAATGCTCTTACTTGATTTCTTTTAAACAGAACAGTTTGACTCTCTTATTTTTAATGATAAATGTTTGACAATGTAATGATAAGGAGACTCATGTTGATATTGGACAGTTGTATTGGAAGACTGGAGTGTCTACAGGTAGGGTTACTGCTTTCATTCGTGGCATTATTTCACAAAAAATTAAAACAATATTCCATGTATGTTTTGCGGTGTTTAAAACATATGATACCATTGACTCTTACATGGTCCAAACCAGAGAATACAAATGTCCATATCTAGTCCTCTCCAGAAGCAAATAGGTGTTTCTTCTCAGCAATTCCTAAAGTAACAGTGGCACACTCTTCTATGGCAAAAGCAAGTAAGGTTCTTGATGTTGGACATTTGGTCTCTCTGATGCTTCTCCTTCAATCTTCCAAATGCTGCAGCTATTAGAAGCATTCAACATTTTTGCAAACAAGTCCAAAATCAGTATTAATAATAGTTAATGCAGCTTATCTAGATGCTGTGTCAAGATTGACGATATGAAAGTTTCTTATTTATTTTATGTGCTGTTGAAGTTCTAAATTATTTATACTAATTTATATAAAATGGATTTTTCTGTCAGCAATACCAATATAGCTCATTCAAAGCATTTGCTGGGAGGGCAAGGCCATAAATGTAGGAAATAATCCCCTCCACTTCAGACTTCCTCTCTGTAATTCTGCTATAGCTTCATTTTGGCTAATGATTTTTGGCAGAAAAGGAAGCCACGTGACTGTGATAATTCTGCATTGCTCTCTGCTTTGGAAGTATGCTGGCAATATCCTCATCATTGTCTCAGTTTCTTGTTTTCTTTCAAAGGAGAAACGTCTTTTAATTAACATTTTAGAGTATAAAATACAAAAAAATCAAAAGAAATAATAGTATTTTAAAAAGATTTTTGTGCTTTTTGCATGTACAAAAATGCTCCAAGTGTTCCTACATTCCAAGAAGATATATAGATTTAAATTACTATTATGTATTTGACAGAGGTAGCTAAAAGTGAGTATAACATTATCATAAAATATGGTGATTATCACTAAATTTGGATAGAAGAAAGTTCGGTGCTGATCATGATAGGAAAAAGGTTAATATTTTAAAGTGAGGCTAAAGGTTGACAGGAGAAAAATTGAGTTAGTTTGCAAAAAAGAAATTTGTTGCTTTAAGTGAAAATTGGGGTCAAGAGGCCACAGCTCTCTGCTTCTACATGAATGAAATAAATTAAATAATACCACCATAAAACAGGAGTGTATAAGCTAATGATAAAATAGTACATGGTGGTTTTGAAAAAGATACTGTCTGAGAGGAAAATTCTGTACAGAAATACTGTTTCAGATCAGTGGGTCGGGGTTTCTTTTTATTACTAATGCTTTCAAATAGGACAGCTTTTTCTTCATTTGGAAGCTTTTAAATTTCTATAGTGTGTTTAATTTTTAGAAAGGAAGTAATGCTGGTGTTCAAAATAATTACAGTCCTGCTCCATGACCTAACAGTTGGGTAATGTTAGATCACATTTCACTGTCTCAAATCAATGGGAGCTGACTGTATTTCCTTGGTCAGTGTGTGGTAATTTCTGTGTGTATGACTGTAGGTAAGATATTGCATCAATCTATAACTAGCCGTATGGAAATATCAAATATACCAATGATAGGAAATTTGTTCATATCATTGCCTTTTGTCACTTTAATCTATGCTTTCAATGGACAGAGCTCAGCAGCTAGTTTACTGTCACGGTGCATAGATATGCCTATGACATACTTTTGTTTCTCTGATAACTTTTTCTCTGTTCTTTATTTTTAAAGTCAACTAAAATAAAATTACTTACAAATATGACAAAAACCAGGGTTTCCAGTATTTTATTTCCTGTCCTCTAAAAGTTGTTTTTTTTGTTTTTTTGTTTTTTTTTTCCCCCAGTTTGGTTAGCTTATGTATCAAAATGCTGAAAGGCTATGTGATAACACTTGCTTCTATCATCCCATCCTTCAGAGTCAAAAGTTGGTCTGAGGATTTAGGTTGAATTATACATTACCTGCATCTGCATTCTTCTCAAAAGTCCAGTTGTATCTAGAGCGCTCACAAAAGATGCTTCCAATTGAATGTATGTGCAGTAACTCACTTCCATTAACATTTTCCCTCTCAGGTCTGCAGACAGTTTTTGAGCAATACTATGCTCCACTGTGCATCCTCCTGCACGAACTTTACATGTCGGGAGCCTTGGTATGTGTTAAAGGCTTGGCTGGAAGATTGAGTTCAATGGATCTTACTGGCATTGGCTGTGGGTTTTACCTCCAGTCTCCATTTCTTTCTTTCTTCTTCAAAGTTCTAGTAGTAGTACTTAAATTGTGAAAGAAAAAAAGTATTTCTCTTTCCAGGAAAGTAAGGGAATACTGTATTGAATACTCAGTAACTCAAAATGAAAAAAAAAAAAAAAGAAAGTATTTGAGTTTTAAAAGTTATTTGATTTTACTTGTTTGGACCATCTCATCATACAGAAACATCAGAGTGGCTGTGGCTTTAGTCAGCTTATATTTGGCAGTTGAATCTAGATATTACCCTTCTGTCTGGGGTCATAGTTTTGTTTTAAAAGAGTTATGTATGAATTTTCTCTAAATTGCAGCAGAGGGTCATGAATTAGTGTCTAAATGTAGGCTTGACAAGATTATTATAGTCACTATTTCATGCCAGAAACAAAGATGAATAGAGATAGCAAGCTTTTAAACAGACTTCCTGACATCTATAATGTCAGTAGAGAGGGGATGAATGGCAGGATGCAATAACAAATCCTCATTTTTATTATTTTATAGAGATAAGATGGACCTACACTCATTCATAATTTTTCCTCAGAATAATAGTCTGAATTCTGCGTGAACCAGTCATTTTCCATCGCAGTTACCTTTCAAATAATGTAAATTGTTTACTAAGATGTACATATTAGGGTATACACACTGGTTGCTAAATATACTTTGATTTGCTTTTAGCAGTAGATGGGTTATAGTTCATTAGCACAACATTTTTCTTTTAGCTGAACATGTATTTTTAATAATTTTGTTTGTTTCTAGACATAACAAATTCTTCTAATGCTTTTTGTGGAAACTACTTTTAGTTTTTTAAATGGTAATTTTCAGCTTCTGTTCCAGTGTGTTCTCTGGAGCAGAGATCTACATCAGCAATTTTTGATTATTAAATTTTTGAATTGGGCATCTGTATTGGCAATTTTTGTATGAGGAAGGCAGGATGTCTACTGGTAACAGTCATTCAGCATGACACCTGGGAAGGTATATGCTCAAAACTTTCATTGTTGTTTATTTATTGGCTATGTTAAAAGGAAAGAACAACCTGTGTTGAGGATATAAGCTCTAATACTTAAAAAGCAAGCAAATAGTAACAAATAGTAACAAAAAAAACCCTGCAATTCTTAGATGTGAGTATTTGTTTCCATTTAAGCAGCATGAAAAACCGTTCCAGTGTGCCTTTGGCCAAATGATAATATAAGCCCAAGAGTGATGGGTATGAGGGGACTTAATACAATACCCAGTGAATCCATCTTCTTTGAAATGATGAAGAACAGACAGCATGAGTCATACATTTCTGTAAGTTTAGCTCTGCTAATAGGTGCAAATATTTTTATACCTACGTGTATATAGGAAAAGAGTATGTATACTCTTGTATAAAAGAAAACTCAGCAAGAATGTATCAAGTACAGCAAGTAATGGCTTTTTTTTGGTGAAATTGCTGGCATTAATGGTTTTATTGGTGCTCCTTTTTGTGAAAGGGAAGACTGGACGTTAATGGAAACCAGAATGAAGTAATATTTGCTTTTAAAAATTATTTCCTTTTTTCTTTTTCTTGCTCTTCTTTTTTTTTTTTTTTTTCCCCAAAAAAGCATGTAGTTGAAACAAAAGGCACTGTTACATGTATGCGTGTGTACACACACACATATATATATATATATTTATTTTATTTTATTTATTTATTTTTTCCTTGAGCCCATCCTGTCAGGCTGAAAGCGTGCAAGTTATTTTCTGCTGGTGTGATTAGATTGGGGCTGAACTCTCCAGCTGGCAGGCCTGTCTGCGGCTGGCGGCGGCCTGTCCCCAGTGCTTGTCATTTCCTGACGTGCCTGACAAGATGGGGACAGCAGCCCCAGACAGGTTCATTAGATGGTGTTTTCTACAGCTGGGCTAAAAATAATAATAAAAAAAAATAATAATAAAGTAAGGGAGGCCACGCTTTGCCAAGGCCCAAGCTGTGGGGGCCCTGCTTGTTGGTTTAAAGCAAAGCCTTGTTTTGACAAATTCTGATCTGTGCGGATTTTTGATTTTCTGACACGTTTTTGTTTCCCTCCCCTTTGGCCCGCGCTCCTTGCACTCTGCCTTGTTGCTGCTTCAAAATCCTCACGCTGGCTTCCCCTGAGGGCCAGCAGCGTGCTTGCTGAGGGCCTGCTGGAGAAGGAGAGCTGCCACGGCGAAGCAGCAATGAGTGTTCATTTCCATGGTGATCAGCCCAATGGCAAAAAAACAACCTTGGGACTCTCCGTAAGCCAATTATAAGAAAGGTTAAGAGTTTTATGGTGCCAGAAACATGCCATCTACATGAGAAAATAGTATTGTTACCGGCAATCTACGTTGTTAAATACATTGCTGCCTGGTGGTGCCAGAATTATAAGCTGTTTGTATCAGTTGGGATTTTTGGAAGCTGCCAGTGGTGGTGTTGTAAGCCTTTGATTGCAGCGTATCAAAAATCTATGTAATTATAGATTGTAAAACACTTAAAACTAGAAAGAAAATGATTGGAAAGCATTAGGCATATTGAGTGGTATGATATGTACTAAATGGACTGAAACTGGATTTCTTACAAGACCTACGCATTAGATTTTAAACATAAAGACAAAAGCTTTTCACATCATCTGTGGTTAATGAACCTCTTATAAAACACTTTGAAAGGAAAAATAATGCTTAGTACATTATTTTTTCTTTTCCAATTAATTTTCAGGCTGGTGACTGCCTTGTGACTCCATGGGTATGCCTGCTGTTTTCCATAGGGCTGTCACTTGAGTCCAGATATTTTAGGTGGCCAAAACACATTGGTGTGTCAAGCATCTCTTTAGTTATTGGGAAAAAAAAAAAAAAAAGAAAATATGAATATACTTTCAAAAATACTATTTTGTTTACTTTGCCCCTCTGCTTAGAACTGCAGAGAGCACTGGCCTTTTATGTTGTCTTCATTTAGCTGCTTGCAGGGTGAGCACTGCAGCTGAAAACCAAACCCTTCATTCACAGAAATCCTACCACTTACCTTTCCTTTGTATTGTTAGTTACTGCTGCTTTAGTTCATGGTCTCTATGACAACTGTTTAAATTGGGATGGGCAACTGTCATCTGGAGTATTACTGAGAGAAAAGTGTTAGTGAGCACACAGTTTCATAGATAGAGCATTTCAATATAATCCAATTTTAATTGAGCTCCAGAGACTTTGATGTGCTGCCGAAGGTTGGGAGAGAGCTATTCCAGGGAGAAATTAAAGCAGCCCAGCAAGGCTTCACTACTCCAGACTGTCACCATTTTAAATAAGCATTAGCATCAGACTTAACCTTCCCCTATGAAACATCTCACTTTTTTTTTTTTTTTAGCTTTTTGCTTTTTTTTTTTTTTTTTTTTGCAATACGTATAAAGCAAAGTCACTTTCATCTTTTTATATACATCTCTATATTCCCTTGATTAAGTTTGAAAAGCATGTACTGGACCTGAGATGCATCTGCGGCTGCCTATTGGACCTTGCAGTGCAGTTCATGGAAAGAAATAGAAGCAGAGTGAGGATTAGTTTGAAACAGTCGCATAGTATATGCTGGATTTTCTCTCAAAAACTTCTCCAAGAGTAAACCATCCTTCTGCTAAAATTTGGGTGGAGACTCATCTTTCTTTCATCACAAATTTCTTTTAATTAAATGAAGAAAAGCATATATTTCACGTTAAACTCTTTCACTAACAAAATGATAATATAGTTTGTGCCCAGTGGCTTTTCCAGTTGTTGCTTTTGAGCAACAGAACCAAAAATAGTCATATTACAATTACAGTAATAATTATCAGTCTAATTTCTTTTGCACTATGATGAGATTAGAAGGTTACTGTAAACTTTTGAACTCTAAAGTTCAGATCTCTAATGATTGCTTCAGTTAATTAAACTATATTATTATTCTTTTGTAACATTTTCTTTTATTCTCACAAATATGTGTTCATATGCACATATATATTATAGAATAAACTTCTAAAATGAAAGAACAATAATAATAATGCAAAACTGAGGATCATTGTATATTTGTGAGTACTTTAACATACATAGGACAACATTATATGTTAGAAAGCTAGGACACATTTTAACATGATTAATTTTTCTTGTTTTAATTTAATCTTTTTTTTTTTTTCCTTTTGGTCTGACTTTCATGGTTTTCAGTGAAAAGCTTACAAATCTGCAAGCTGCTGAATTCTTTTTCTGGATGCTCACCTTCTACTGGAAACTAGATAAATTGGGATTCTCAGCTGCAAAGAAAAGATGCATCTTGTAAAACTGAGTCTATCAGGCTATTACACAGGATGCTTGTATTCTTTAGAACAAATGTGATATGCATCAAATCTGGACTTAAGGGTAGTAGAAATAGAACCAATCACAGTACAGGAAGTAATCTGTCTATACAAGTTAATAGGGTTTATTGTCTACTAAAGCAATTAGCCTCTTACCCACACTGAAAAAAAAAAAAAAAAGAAAAAAAAAAGAATTTAGATTAGTAGAAAAATTTGAATAGTGAGCTCTTGTAATCTGTTGAAAAATGTAGAAATATAAAATCTCTTCATAAAGCTTGAGGTAAAATCCTTGTTATTAATAACTTTCTTAACTAAGCAATTGAGAAGAATAAATCTACTGAGGCTACATGAGGGAAGTCGCCTACACTGAGATTGGCACACTTTTTCTTATTAACACACTAGGTCCATAAAATCCAAATGTCTGCTGTGGAGCAGCTTATAGTGGATAAAACCATAGGAGCATTCACACAAAGTATCTGTACAAGCTGACTAGTGTTTCAGTAATTTCATGCTGGGAACCTGGAGTTCACCACAGGAAAGCCTCTGAGTATGCCCAAATTTATGACATGCAGGTTTGCATTCCAGTTGTCTAGAAATCCAAAGAGGAGAGAACTATATATTAAATCTGCATAGAACTTATTCCCTTGCAATTAGAAGCATCAGATGACTATGCATGTGCCCCAAAATCTTTCTTCTGTAGATAGCAAAATAGACTCTTAATATTCCTCCTGGTTTTCATGAGAATTTTTGTTTTTTGTACAGGATTAGATACCTTCAAAGAGATGTAGTTATCTACCAATTTAACTTCTACATTGCTCAAAGTATACAAGCTGATTGCTAGATATATGAAAGTACAACAGACTATATGCAATGTACATATAGAAAACACTGTATACATTGTGTCTACCGAAAAATATCATTTACAAAGTTTCTGTATGATACATGTTACATATGATACATGTTAGTTGCTGAAGTTTGTATACTTTGTGCTAATTTATTTTTCATTGTTTATTTACTGTATTTGGTAGAATGATTACTCTATTAAGCAAGTATAGACTGCCTCTGTACTTTTTCTTTAATATTAAAGCAAAATATGTGTAATGGAATGCAAGCTAATTAAACAGTATTTTAGTTATAGCAAGCAGTTTACAAGCACTTCAATTCAAAATACTTGGAAGAATCATTTCTATGCTGTCTTTGCACAGATTTAGTAACATGTCTGAGATAATATTCCATATATAATAAGAAAAAATATATTAGAATTTTGGTTGCTATAGGATCTGGGGGTCAGGTTTCTTTCCAGAGCCTTCTCCCTACTTTTTCCAGCAGTGCAAAAGAAACTCATCTGAAGTCCATCTTGAATGTTTAAATAAAGAATCAGTTGGAATGGCAATATATTAGTAAGATGAAGATTCTTTGGTATATATTCAATGTAATTCATAGACAGCATATTGTTCTTTGGGCTATTAGAAATTGGCACAACGTAGAGCAGCCCTGTAGACATGAAGCAAACTGACTTCCAGCAATCCGGTAGCTGACAGGAGGGGGCCATGTTGGACTTGGAGTCCAGGTCACAGTAGAGCATGTGGCTGCTGTTGAATTTTTAATTTCTTGAGGGTTATGTTACAAAATGTAATTGCAAACATTTGGGAACAGTGAGGCTGTTGCAGATGTTTATTTATAATTTTATGAATCCATATACTTCTTTTTGCTTATAAAAATAAATTTTAAAGATAGCTAACATTTTAGAAGTAGAAATTAATCCCATTATATTCCCAAATTTTGGGATTAATGAAACAAATTTTATATGAAGTTAACAAAAACACATTATTGGATTTTGATCAATCATATATGGAGATACATTAGGAAAGAAAACTTTAAAAAGCTCCATAGTAGAAAAAAATTTGGCCTACTAATTATCAATGAATCAAGCAAAACTGAAATTGTTCAATTTCAGTTCATCAGTCCAAGATGCTTGTATCTTCTGCATGACATACAGATCATATCTATAGAAAGGACGTAAAATTACTTTCCACCTGTCATTTGGTAATAAGTGGGTAATGTTTTACAAAACTCATTTTTTACACTTTTCTTTATGCCAATTATAGTGCCTTCAGGTAAGGATTTACGTCACGAAACACCGTAGTCTTTAGACCTTTCTCTGCGGCTGGAGTTTGGAATAAATAAATCAGTGTGCTAGTTCTGCAAAAAGGAACTGTGAAGATTTTATGATGTCTTTATTTTAGAGAAAGAACATAATAAAAAATACATATTTTTTGATACCTCATAATTTTTATTCCTCAAAATGCTCTTGTGTTTTGTTTTGTTTTTCCTTTTGAAGAGTCCTACAACAGTAGGACTTAGATAATGCATAGTTAATTAGCATCTGCTGGTTGATTTTTGGTGTGAGACATACTGTGCTAACAGGACAATCCCTGCAGGAATGTGGCAGGAATCAGGGAGCTTCTTTCTCTATTGCTTGATGCATATGTGTGCAGGATCATGGTGGGAGCCATTGCTTTTCTTTAGAGCAGAAGCAACTTGGGTAGCTTATGCCCTCCCCTCCCACCTGTATGAAGCTTGGCCTGGACCAACTGTGAGGTGCTCATTTCCAGCCCAGCAGTGAGCAGGCAACACATTGGGAAGGATGAGATTTGGATTCAGATACCTTTAAAGTGGAAAGGAACTGTATCTGAGTACCCATCTCAACTTCTCACTTTAAGCAACATAGAGATTGTTTTCACACTGGTGTTTGAATGTAGTTGTTCAGCTTCTGCTGAAACTGACAAATTCTGTCAAATCTACAGATATTTCATTTATCTGTCAAGTGAGTATTCAGTGAATACGTGTCCAACTCCAATTACAAGTTACAAATGTTTTATTAACACAGCCTTCTCCCTGGATCCATAAACAGCACAAGAGCTTTCTTTCTCTTCTTTTGCGTTTGCTAAGGAGGTCCAAAGTGGACCACTTGACAGAAAAACAAACTCCATTTATAATTTTGAGAAAAAAGTTCTATGTTTTGTTCAGATAATATCAACTTTATATCTTATTTTTGGCTTGTCTACTCAACTTTATTGCAGTCTTGGAAAAAAAAAAAACAAAATATTGAAAAGACTGTCTTTCACTGTATATTATGCTGAAGCAGAACTGCTCAGAGCAATTTGAGTGTACATATTGTGATCACCACCAGCCTGCTTGGATTAATCTGAAAATACTTTATATAGACTCAGAATGGAAGCAGCAGTTCTGTTAAGATTTCTCACTAGAGTTGTGTCTAATTTCCCTTTGTTGCCAAAGTCAGCACAGTATCATCTTAAACCTTTTGAGGTGACAGGCGCAATCTGCTTCAATCCAACTACTAATGAGAACTAATTGTTCTTCTCTACTTTGTATTTTCTTCCTATAGATTTTTTCAGCAAGTCTTTTGACTTGGCCTGTACTTCAGTAGGTCTTTCTGTGCCATGAGAATACTTGTCTTCTGCTTCTCCACGCACACTGTTGGCCCAGCCAGCACAATCGGCTTTATTTCTGCTTTAAGGTTTCTCTGATCCACTGAATCTTCTACTTAAAACAGGAAAACAGTAATTGTTGGAACTTAGTTTGAAAATATAGCCTACAGAGGCTTTCTTTGAAGAAGGTGGTAATGTCTAAATCTGCTGTATCTTTCTAATGGTATTCTTCAAAAAATTTTCAGTCCTTAGCCAGCATTCCCGGATTTGCCTCCATTGACAGTCTGCATGTAATAATGGAAGGAAAGCATGAAAAAGCACACAGACATGTAATGTCTGTAGAGTGAACGACAAAAATTTTTATTTCAGAATGCTGTGTTCATAAAGATAACATCTTCTCGTGTTAGTAGCCATTATCCTTATATTTAAAACCATGCATTTGTTTTTCACAGAAGCAGAGCAGTTAGAAATAATGCATTT
>NW_024962262.1:7857847-7887560 GCF_019238085.1 Lagopus leucura
ATGCATTTGTTTTTCACAGAAGCAGAGCAGTTAGAAATAATGCATTTGGAATACTCAAGACATGTTCTTTGCATTATTTTGACCAGAATGTTAACATTTTAAAACAGCCTTTCCCTACCTAGGAGTAGGGTGGGTTTTTTTTTTAATGCCACTAACCTTTTCTGCCACTGGTTCTCAAAAAAACTTTTCCAATGCTTTCCTAGAAAACAAAATAATAACATGCAAAATAATCTTACCAGTGAAAACAGAAAAATGGCCTGAAAATGGGCCAACTTGAAATAATTTTTCAGATGATTGAAAATGGATGTGGGAATAAGAACATCAGTTACTGTCAGCTGAGTTTTGATGGGTACTAAAGCAGTATGCTGACCATAGAAATTAAATTTATAAAAGGTTGGGGTGAGCAGAACCTCATGTTTCAAGAAAAGGGGCCTCTTGAATGCTTAAAAAAACATTGGAAGTAGAAGTATAATCTGAGAAAATTTGGCAAGGAAGTAAAGCCCAAAACCACAAAAATAATATCTACATTTTTTAGATCCCTGAAGAGGAGGAGAAAAATGAAGAAGCATTGCCAATATTTATTAAAAAAAAAAAAAAGTCTGAAAAAGATTTTAAAACTGATGTGGACTGAGAAATTATAATGGCACACAGTACTCAGCTCATCCTGCAGAGCATAGTATCACAGGAACTATTTGGAGGAAAGCTCTTAAGGCTTCCAAGTAAAGATGCATTTTCCATAAAAATATACCGTAAGTAGTGGGTTGAGAGCTTGATATAAAGAGAAATGGAGAAAGTATTACTAGAGCGAAGTATGCAAAGTAAAAATGAAAGTGCGGCACATTGCTGAGATTGTGGAAGTGTGACTATGAAAATTGAAGTAGAGAAGATGATCTTACAATGACTAAAAAGTTTATTTGTCAAACATTTTGGAATTTTATAGTACTTAATATGATATTTGGTAAGCTCTATTAACCTGATTCCATGCCATTAATGTCTCTCATTTCAATCTGTGTTTAGAATACAATAAGCAATCATGCAGTCTGCCATGAATTTGTAGCAAGCTCCATGTTCCATAGTTCAGGAAAAGATTTGCAATATGGGCACAAGAGCCATTGTTTTTTTAACCCATGAAGATCTAAATTCAGAATTTCATATTTTCCTTGAAGGAAATGATGATGTTAGCAAGCATTTCAAAGAGAGAAATCCAAATCTCTAACAGTAGAGAAGAGAATGATTTTAAGTAATTGTATTCTTTTGTTTGTAACTTCCAAAAGCATACATCAATGCCAAAATGATTTATAAATGCCTCATGTGTAACCGAGTCATATGCATGAGCATGTTTTTGTAGGAGGCTTTAGATAGCTTTCTGATGAAATATCTAGTCAGTGTGATTTGTGTTTGTGAACTTTTCCGTGTTTTATTGGCACATATTTGCTTATGTAAAACACTGATCTAAACAATGTGCCAGGTAAATTCCATTAAGTATGTGATTATCAAGCTATGAAATGGGTAATACAAAATTAACTACTGCTTTATGCCTGAAGAATAGGCATAAAGCGTATTTTTTCAACTCTTTGAAAGGGCAGATAACAGCAGGACAAGGGGAAATGGTTTTAAGTTGAGGGAGGGAAGATTTAGGTTGGATGTCATGGAGAAGTTCTTTACAGAGAGAGTGGTGAGGTGCTGGAACAGGCTGCCCAGAGAGGTTGTGGATGCCCCGTCCCTGGAGGTGTTCAAGGCCAGGTTGGATGGGGCCCTGGGCAGCCTGGTCTGTATTAAATGTGGAGATTGATGGCTCTGCATGTGAGTGGACTCTGTACAACTTCCTGTTCAGTCTTGGTGGTATAAGACACAAATTTTTATCTTTCCAGAAATCAAAAGAAAGTAAAAATGTGGTTGCTCCTACACTTTTGTATGGAATTGCAAGGATAGGAAGGCTATGAAAGTTCATCACGTCCCCTTTTTTCATTTTTCTCTGAACTTTTTCCATTAATTTCCTTTCCTTTCATCCTGGAAAACCAATGCAGAGAAATTAGGCATATTCCTTTCTTCCTTCTTCAAAACAGTCTCACCAAATTGTCTCTCATTCTTCATCCCCATTTCCTTTCCCTCAGTCTGTTTTTCATGGGAAAAACAACATGCTTTGCTTTTGTTCTTTTTGATAACATAGGTGTGGATAATGCTGTGTAATTGAAATGAATGGAGATTTCTTCATCTTGTATTTTGTGAAAGATTGGGACACATAAAATAGATCGAATCATAGTGGGCTTTTGCAGGTAGTCTCTCTTCCAAAACTTGTAGAAGACGAATGAAGAATGAAATGCTATTCAAATTATAAATCCACTATATATGTCAAACATATTTTATATTGAAGAAACTCAACCTTTCAAGCTTCACTGAGAAATAAACAAACAAACAAGGTACAGCATGTAGTCAGTACATAAATGAATAAGTTGTAGTTGTAATTGCCAGTGTTGAGAAAGACATGCTAAGTTTGTTGAAAATTGCAGCCCTGGACACATAACTTAAAACATCTTAAATACTGGAAAATAGTACTGAATAAATTATATCGTAAATTATGAAGAATGACTCTGAAGATCTTTCTCAGACCTTGAAGAAAATAATCTAGAAGAACTCCAGAATTTTTCTGTGGAAATGCTGCAAAAAAAAATTAACCGGTCCTACTATATATAATTTCAAGACATTTCTGCTTTTGTTATATGATATTATTAGTACAGAATGTCAAGATAAAATAAAATAAAATAAAATAAAATAAAATTTAAAATAAATATATATGTTTTTGAGTATAGGCATTTTGCACTAAATGTAAACAAAGATTGGCAAATATTAGAAGTATTAATTGCCACTGTCATTGAGGAATTGGATTATAATTAGAACACCCTGAACAAGAGATCTGCTTCCAAATGATAAATGATCAATTCCCACTGAATACGGTAGACTAAATTCAAATACAGAAGCATGAATGAATCATCCAATAGGGTTATTTTTATAAAGGAAACACTGAGCAATAAACAGCAATTCTTTATGAAAGGCTTGGAAAGAGACCATTCTTGCTATAAAGATAGCAACTCGGAATACACGGAACTTGTACAAGTTGCTTTCCTTGATTTCTTAATAATGCTTGATTAGGTGATTATTTCAATTGCAAAGACAGTAATCAGAAGAAAGGGGTCAGAACTGTAGTGCTATGATTGGTGCAATGCGATGCCAAAAGTGGCGTGAAGCTGTAAAAATAAGTCATAATATGAAAGTGTTTTCCTGTGGGATGCTAGCAGAATGGAAAATAGAATTTGTGATGTTTTGGTTAATGTACTACTTCAAAATTCCAGCTGTTAGTTAACAATTAATTTGTTATCAGAAATTGAACGATAGCTGAAGTAGACTTTATGATCCAAAATGGACTGACTCATACTTGAAAAAAGAAAAGATCTTTATTACGTCAGAAATAAAACTAAAATAATGGAGCCTTTATATTTGGAATAAGTAGGAAAACACTTCAGTAATAGAATCACAGAATCATAGAAAGGCTTGGGTTGAAAGGAACCTCAAGGATCATCAAATTCCTAGTAGTTCTGTTTCTCTTCAATAGAGTTTTCCACCTGCACATCTCAAGCTTCTTTACTAATCTAAACTAATTAGGTGTCACTAGTAGATTTCTCATTATATAACCCTGAGACTTTTCATTCTATTATTAGGGTCACAGCTTCATCTTACTGCAATACTTTCTAGCAAATGTTTATTCTCAGTCTGTTATCTAACTTACTGCTGTCTTTAAAATATACTCATATTTCTGTATAAATGCTTTTAATAGGGGAAATAAGTTTTAAACCAAATAATTACTTCTTATATTAGAAATGAAAAGAGTACTTAATTCCAATGTAGATGTGACTGGTTATTTTTTAATTTTATTAAGAATTCTGTGCTTAACCACAGTGTTTCAGGCACTAATACATGCTAGGAGAAAGCAGTCTTTGTAGCTGTTTAGGAGACAAACTCATAAAACTATCAAAATAAAGAGCACTGGCTTCAAATGTAAACATCAAAATACAGGATGGAGCACATGGTAATTTTGGCTTCAGAGCAATAGGTAACATAATGTCAGTGCTTTTTGATGAACCAAGTGGATATTTCCATGTCTTTCTCAATAATGAAATATATAGTATATGCTGTTTGTAAGAAATATAAACCAGCCGGATCCTTATTTGTATGATAAGGAAAAGCAAAATGATAAAAATATGTTCTAAATAATAATGAAAATAAAAAATACAATTCCATTTAAAAAAATTGAATTCAGAAGAGAGAAATTGTCTTTGTTCTTATAGTAAGAAGAAAGAATCTTGCAGACAGTGTCAATAGTTTTGACTGTCAGGTGTAGGTATCTAATAATGGAAGATTTAATGCATCTTGTGAATACAGTGTCATATGAATGTTATGGGAGCTGACAAAATAGGTAGTATATGTTGAACAGGAAAACAATACACCAGAAATACTGAAATAATTGAGATGATTTGATATTAGCATGATAATCTGATATCTCTTGGACTAATAGACAGTTAAGAAGAGTGTAATTGAGAACAGTAACTGAATTACAGCCTCCTTCCCTTCCTCTGATTTCCTATGGTTTTTACTGCTTTAAGCTCATCTGGAGTGCTATCTTAAGCCATTCATTTCATGGCAGCTGGTGAATGTACGTCTGTGATTGCTTTACACATGAGTAGAATAGGAGGAAGCAAAAGACACTGTACGGTTGGCATATAATGTGCTGATAGTGTTGATTTGTAATAACTAAGCTCTGCTTCATATAGAGATTGTAAATGTATTCCTGTGAATGGTGTAAAATGTAAATACACAGCACACAGTCAGTATTAGATGTTTTTCCTTAGAAAAAAAATGTGACAACTAGAAACATTTTTGAAACAAAAAATGAATTCCTGAAGCATGATGACCTGTCAAGGAACTAATTCTCTGGCAAATCCTCTGGCTGCTGTAGGTCTGGTTACAGTTATGTACATTTCAAACTCCTCCCTAAGACTGTTCTCTTCTTTCAGTGTTTTTTAAACTTGTTTTCCTTTCAGTACCTTAAGAAAGTGTAATGACAAAAGATATACATTAGAAGACATCTGAAGAAGGATTATTCTAGAAACTTTATACTCAATCGAACTTCGTATAAATTATACCAACAGTATTCTACATCTGATCTTAGCTAGAGACTGTTGGTTTATTTCCAAGAGAAAGCTAAGTAGTAACTGGATCACAGCACAAGGAAAAGATACCTGATATCAGAGGACACTTCAATCTCATAGACAATGTATGGTAAGATCCAGTGGTAGAAGCTGAAGCCAACAGAGTTCAAAGTGAAAATGAAGTACCGGGTTTTAACATGAAGGTTAATTTAACACAACAAGAATTTAGTGTACGATGTCTCATAACTGCATGGAGGGAGCATGTAGCCTCTTGAGCACAGCTCAGGATCACCAAACAAATCACGCTCCTTCCCTTCAAGGCTGTGTCTGGAGAGCTGAGGTGAATGAAACCGTTGCTCCAAACTTTACCTGTGTCTTCTTTCTATATAGATGGTATGGATCTCCTCTCTCTAGTTTCCATCAAAGGCAGAACTAACATTTGAACCCATTTGTTTTGTTGCCATTGTTAACATCATCTCTGAAATGGTTTCATTGTGGTTATGAGAAAAAGATTAGAAGGACAAAGTTTGACAGATATCCATTGGGATATTTAACACAGTGTGTATAAAACTAGCTTTTTTACTTATGGAAATGTTAATATCTTGTGTCTGCATCTGTGAAAAGCTGGAGAATCCAATTTCCAGTACCTCAAGCAAGAAGGATCATTGACAGCAGCAAGACATGGGCTCCCTGGGATTTCCCTGCTCAGAAGGTGGGGGAGGTCATGGTTACAGAGAGCAAGGCTTCAGCTGGTGTAGAAGCACTGCAAGCTGGTGCATCAACAGTGTCTATACACCTAATGGAGAGCAGGAATAAAATCCAGTTAAAAGTTTCTGTTGCCTTTCTGTTTAGTGAAGATGTTCACAGAATTTTACCATGAACTCTCTTACCTGTGATGCTCTTAGCTGCAGCTTAGAGGAAGGCACAATCTGCAGGACTCGGTAAATGCAACGGGATGCAGTGAGGGGATTGTCCTCCTCCCAAAGTGACAAAAGTGAAGGCTGTCAGAGGATCATCTATGGGCAGAGCCCTCCTGAGCAGGAGTGAAGGGCTAAAGGGAGATATCCAGATGATGAGAAGGATTGGGAAAATGTTTGCACCAAGTGATACTGTTTGAAAGGTGATTCCCAGATGAGATTAGTTAATAAAGCTGATACCTAATTAAATTGTGTAATTTGTGTCTGTTTTCCAGAAGAGTGAAGGAGTGAAAGAGATTTCTTATGTGTTAATATCTAATTCTAGACCAGTACCTTCAGTTGAAAAACTGACAAACTGAAAAAGCAGTGCTAACTTTTAGCTATTTTATTTTAAAATATTTTTGCACTTTGTTAAAAATGAAAAAAAAAAAACCATCACATCACAAAAACCAACACATTTTCTTCATAGTTTCATATATTAAATACACCTAATTTAGAAAAGTTTCTGTGTCAACGTATTGTTCTAGCTATTTTCTGCACTTATTAATGGAATTTAGAGAGCTCTAATTTATAAGTCTGAAATGGATGTCAGTAGCAGACTATTTTGGTTGTTCTTTGCACAGCCTCAGAAATAAGTCTGCTACTCAGCACATAAGAAAATAATGAGGCGTAATTGCAACTGTTTCCATTATTGCTGCTTGGTTGTAGAGTTTTGTGTTTTGAAGAAAATAAGTTGACGTGACTCATGAAGAATATACCTTAGGAGTACCAGGTTACTGTTCTTATCAATACTCTAACAGCTATACCTTATTGCATTTTAAGGCCTTTTAAGGTCCTATTTTAACTAATGGTTTTAAATATTAAAGAAATACAGTTATCTGTACTACACGGATGGTTAAAACGTAACTGTGTTTTTGTGAATGTTGTGATGGCAGTATTCTACCAATAATGATCACTGTTTCTTACTTTAAAGGTCCTTGCCTATACAGAAGGTCTTCATGGAAAATGGATGTTCAGCGAGATTCGGGCTGTTTTTTCAAGACGTTATCTTCTTCAGAACACAGCTTTGGAAGTGTTTATGGCAAACAGAAGTATGTCGTTGTTTATTGTGTTGCAAAAAAATGTTCCAGTAAATATTTTGTATGGTATTGATTAATCTTAGAATTTGTGTTTCCTTTGGTAAAGTGCTTATGTTTCTCTTTAATGATATATTGCATTTTAAAATCATAGAATCATAGAATCATTTGAGATAGAAGGAACTATTAAAGGTCGTCTAGTCTAACTCTCCTGCAATGAGCAGTGATACCTACAGCTCCATCAGCTGCTCAAAGCCCTGTCCAGCCTGACCTTGAGTGTCTCCAGAGATGGGGCATCCACCACATCTCTCAACAACCTGTGCCAGTACTTCACTATCTTTATTGTAAAAAAAAAAAAATTCTTACATCCAATCTAAATCTCCCCTATTTTAGTTCAGAACCATTTCTCCTTGTCCTGTCAAGTCAAAATCAATCCTGTAAATCAATCTCACTGCTTCACAGAAAGGCAGATCATTAGAATTTGTAAATTCTACAAATGTTTGATAGGAAATTCTCTTTTCCTGTTTCACCTCTTTCCTCTTTCTTTTTTTCTTTCTTTTTTTCTTTTTCTTTTTCTTTTTTTTTTTTTTTAAATTGGAAGTGTTGTAATGAAATGTCTATGAGAAAAAGAAAAAAAAAATCCCAAAAATAACTCTGGGAGTGAAAATGTTTAACTAATTTATCTTTGCAAATAAAATCCAAAATTATTTTAATATATGCTGGTGGAGATAAAGATTTTGCTAAATGGTTTACTAGTCCTTATTTTCTCCTTTTAGCTTCTGTTATGTTTAATTTTCCTGACCAAGCAACAGTGAAAAAAGTTGTATACAGCTTGCCACGTGTTGGAGTAGGAACCAGCTATGGATTGCCACAAGCCAGGTAATTTGATTAAAATAGTTGGAACGTTCTGTGTTCATTATATTAAACACATGATATCTTTATACTTGTGAATACTAAAACATTATTCCAGGGTAGTTTGAGAAACAGTGCTCTTTACTTAGTATGTGTTCTGTTATTGCAGAATGGAAATGGAAGTATTCTAAATTGGATTTTGCATTCTTTAAAGGAAATACACACCTCCTAGTGAAGGATCAAAATAAAACTTGTATCTTATCTCTTCAAAGTCTAGTTTTCAGTAAGATTTTATAAGTATATGCACAAATGATCATCCTTATTGTGTCTTTAATTAATAATATTGAAGTAAACTTGACTTGTTTACTGAATGAAAATTATTTTTTTATACACCTTCTCACTGGCAGTTTATGTGAATGTATGTGCATTTTTCTTCTTTATTCAGTATAGTGCCTATTTTGAATTTTATAAATTCCTTCTATTCCTGAGTTTAATGACTAAATTTTTCCAAAATTTAAGATCTACACTTTGAAAAATATCAACTGAAGTTCAGTTTTACAGATTTTCACTTACTATGGACAGCTACAGTTTTCATTTCATTTTTCATCAACCTATTGTCAGAAATAAGAATCCTAACTGTCAGGTCCTATTTGAGAAAAGAGTTCATATTTCAGTGTTGGGTAAGATGGTCTTTATGTGTACCTCACTGCTCTGGGGTTAGATATCTTGCTGCCATTTTTTTGTTTGTTTCTAAGTGTTTGTTCATATCTAAAATCATCTTTGAGAGTGCATAACCAGAAGTCTGTGAATGCTTTTTAGATTCAGAATGAATTTCTATTCAAAATAAAATAAAAATAACAAAGAGAATAGACAGCAGGAAATTCAAAAAATATGGCGCCTTGGGTTCAGATCTCAGTTTGTCTTGGTTTGGCCAAAAGCCAATGGCTTAATCATCAGTGTGCAATCTGGGATGTGTCTTTCTCATTCTTTAAGTCATTTTTACGGATTAAAAATCCACATTTTCCTTGTTTTATCCCAGTGCAGAATGTGGAAATACTCTGTAATGTCAAAGCATTTATAGGATTGGATAACTGTTTCTTTTCCAGCTGAACATCATTCCCCGTCATAAGCTGAAGAGTCTTATGGTGCCTATGTCTTGATCTCCTGAACGTGCTGAAATCCTTAGGCAAACTGCCAAGTTTCTCAAGTTTTCACTGAGATCAAGGGGAAATTGAGGCATCTCTTTGGAAGGTGCATCTTGTTAGCATTTACATTGCTCTTCCAAAAGCTCAAAATAAAAGAATTGCAGTCTCTAAATGGAAAGTAATAGCATTCTTTTCTGAAAAAAAAACAAGACCAACCACATGTTCTGGAACAAACAAAATGCAAATGAATCGATCAGAATTCCATATCTAATAGTGACTTATTTTTTACTTCTGAAATTCATACCCTTTGTGCATTATTCACTGAATAATTGTCTGGAAAAGTTTGTTGATATGCAATTATTGAGTAAAGTTTCTGCTTCAATATTATGTGCAGTAAAATTTCCATATTTATATTACAGTTCAATTTGAATCAAAAACGGGCTTGTTACCCTTCAGAATAAATCTGGCATATGGTAGTTAAGTTGTTTTTCCTTTTTCTTTTTGTGTAATCACTCTATGATTTATGCACTATAGAAGACCCTTTAATGGCTTTTCCTTTACTTCTGTCTACATGCTCTTTGTGTCTGTAGGACTGCAGTGAAGTAACTCAGTGAAAATCTGGCTCAATAACAGTATTAACTACAGTTAATCACAGAATCGTAGGGGTTGGAAGGGATCTCCAGAGATCATCATGTCCAACCCCCCTGCCAAAACAGGTTCCCTACACCAGGTTGCACAAGTAGGTCTTGAATATCTCCAGAGAAGGAGACTCCACCACCTCCCTGGGCAGCCTGTTCCAGCCCTCTGTCACCTCACCGTAAAGAAGTTCTTGTGCACATTTGTGCAGAACTTCCTATGCTGCAGTTTCTGGCCGTTTCCCCTTGTTCTGTCTCCACACACTGCTGAAAACAGTCTGGCCTCGCCACTCTGCCCCCCACACCTTAGATATTTGTAGATCTGGATCAGGTCCCCTCTCAGTCTTCTTTTCTCAAGGCTGAACAGACCCAGTTCACTCAGCCTTTCTTCATAGGAGAGATGCTCCAGGCCCTTCACCATCTTCGTGGCCCTCCGCTGGACTCTTTCCAAGAGATCCCTGTCTTTTTTGTACTGGGGAGCCCAGAACTGGACATAGTACTCCAGATGAGTACTGTCCACTCATCTATCCCACACTTCCTCAGCTTTGTTATAAGGATGCCATGGGAGACAGTGTCAAATGCCTTGCTGAAATCAAGGTGGACTACATCCACTGCTCTCTCCCCATCCACCCAGCCAGTATTAATATTTTGTTTATAGTACAGTATAGTTTCACTTCCCATTAATATGTTGGCTCCAGAATGCTAGTAGGAGTTTTAAAAAGTATGTGCATTTGTATCATAAATATAAACACAAATGGTGAGTAGACAGCATCTACTCAGGGAACTGCTACACTGAGTAAAACATCAACATATGTTATGCCCAGTTTTCCAGATTAAACTGTACTTTAAAATATTTTAACAAAAGCAGAACTTTCTAGTGGTTTTGCTTAAATTCCTTCGTTTGATTTTTTCACTGGTAATAGTTTTTAGATTTAAAATTAATTACATAAAATAATTGCAATTCAAGATGGAAACAGTCTGAAGGAGTTAATGAGTTTTAATGAAGTAAATATGTGTATTTTAGTGTGTTTCTATTTTCATGGAGAAATCCTGTGACTGATAAAGATGGAAGAAAAAATATCTATGATCTAATAATGCAGACTAATAGAAGCAGGCAAACTGGTATTGCTTCTCAAGACTGTTACAGAACAACCATTCTGAGCAAATCTCCAGTTTGCCTCTGTTACCATTCCTTCCCTTTGCCTGTCTAATGCTTTTATTCAACAAAGCATTCAATCTATGCTCAAAGTTTCAGAGAAATAATGTCCTTAAAATTATGAATTATGTCAATTTTTACCACTATTTCCCCACTAAACCATTTCCCTTAGTACAACATCGACACATTTCTTGAACACCTCCAGGGATTGTTGACTCCACCATCAACCTGTGCAGCCTATTCCAGCACCCTCTCAGACGACACTCTCAGATAAGAAATTTTCCTAATATCCAACCTGAACAACCTGGTGCAACTTGAGGCCATTCCATCTAGTCCAATTGCTATTTACATGGGAGAAGAGGCTGGCCCCGCGCCTCACCACAACCTCCTTTCAAGCAACTGTAGAGAGTAATAAGGTCTTCCCTGAGCATCCTATTCTCCAGACTGAACCATCCCAGTTTGCTCAGCCACTCTCCATAACATTTGTGCTCCAGACTGCTCACAGCTTCACTGCCCTTCTCTGGACGTGTTCCAGGGCCTCGATATCTTTCTTGTAGTGAGGAGCGCAAAATTAAGTACAGCACTTAAGATGTGGCCTCACCAGAGCTGAGCATAGAGGGACAATAATGTTTCTTGCTGAAGGAAAACATATAATTTAGCTGGTATGGTAACCATGCTTAACGTGAACTCAGCACTGGCACTTTTTCTGCATCAGTAGGTTGTTGATGAATTTCCAAGTCTGGTTGTATACATTGGGATTTTGGAAGGTACACAGTTGGGAAATTATTTGATCTCACTAAAGCATAAAAGCACTCAGAGTTTTGACTGAAAGCAAATGTTGATGAGTTTCTTGCCAGAAGCGAGGTACTGCACTTCTAATGAGATACATAAGGATCGATTGTATCAAGTTAGATTGTAGCTGTTAAGAAGTGATTGAGAAAGGGGAACTGATCATGCTCCATGTGTGAGATACATAGCATTGCTTCCCTGAACAAAATAGTTAGTAAACATAGCTAAAGCAAATAAAACTTGGAAAATTGGATAATCCCATCAGAGGGTCTTCTGCAGCTTCCATTTTGAGGAGGTATGTCGTAGTTCTCCAGAAGCAAAGGAAGTACATTTGTTGTTGCATCTTCTCATTTCTGATGGCATACAGAAACAGAGAAATTGTTTGATCAAAGGTGGAATAATTCAGCAAGACACAAAACAGTGGGTCTTTCTGTGTTAACTGAAACAAGCAGGTGTGGAACCAATTTATTGCACATATTTTTTTCCAGACTGCTGAAATGACTTCAAATCTTTCAAATAACTTAGAAAACAAATAAGGAGCTTTTTCTCTATAATTTGATTTTGTAGAGAGTTCACCTAAATCAGTCTTTCAAATGTGAAGCAATAACAGTTCATAGATTTGTGAGACTGATAGATTGCTGGTGAAATCTAAAATCTACTAAGTTATACTGATGCATATACTTTTGTTTCATTGTTAAAGAAACAGAAATTCTATGACAGAAATGTTTTGCAAATTTAATTATCTCTTTAGTACTTTTATTTCTGTATTTATTAATTTGTGCCCAGCATTAGTCATAATTTACTGGGAACAGTAAAACTGTGAGAGCTCCACTGTAAATCTGTTATTCTGTGAAATACATCATAAAGTGCGATTTCATTCTGATAGTTCTTAAGATAGATTGTTCAGAAGCATAATAGAAACAAAACATTTGCAGTGCCTTCTGTGTACTAGTGGAGTGTATGCACAATTACCTGGCAAGGCCTTATGCAGTGCAGTTTTGAGATTAAAATAAAAACTGAAGAAGAAAAAGAAAAGCAAACATGCACTCACATGTCATTTTTGTATGCCTAATTTGTGAATTTAAGTGTAGCAGACACTCACAATCTAGGCACTGACCTTTTAGACATATAAAGACCTATAACTGTGATAACTGTTCATTCCAATCACATTTCAATAGTCATCCTTTTAACTGGGAGCAGAGTCTAGTGCATGTATATGTATATGTGCAAATATCTTTATAAGTAGGTGTTCGACATTTTTGTAATTGCTACCTGATTTGACACCTTGAATATGACTTTGTTTTAAGAGAATACTCAGCATTCAGAGCCCTGAAATAGTGCAGTTAATATGTCTGGAGGGCATCTGAAAGCTGAAACATCAGGTGTTTCTGGTTGCTCTTGGAGAGCTATATATATAGTGTATTAAATTTATGAATAGGATAAACTTTGAGGATACTTTTAGGAAAAAAAAAAACAACAATGAACAAACATTTTCTCTATTTTGATCAATTTAAAAAATGTATGTTTCTGTAAAAAAAAGTATTTGAGGAGATGATTTTTTCCTCCATTCAAATATTTTCCTTGTTTCTTCTCAGCAAAGACTGTTTTCTTTGGAAATGAATTGTGATCAATGACGCTATCCCTGCTTGTTAGAGATTTTTTTGGCACAGAACTTTGGTTCTTTCTCCTTTATGCACTCATCTAATTTATAGACAATGTGTGGAAATTAATTATCTTAGAAACTTCAATTTCTTTTCCCAATTTCAGTGCAATTCAGGAGTTATCATGGAGAGGTGGGCAGGTGGACACATGAGCAGATAACTGAATAAACCTGGATTTTTTCAGAAACCAGGCTAGAAGTAGAAATCTTAGAGGTTACTGGAATATAGGAGTAGATTGTGGGTAACTGACTACAGAGAAGGCACACAAATAATGGAGTAAATATCTTTAACCCATGTGCTGGAAAATTATGGTGCTTTAATATCTATCACTCACCTTAATGAACTTATCTCAACATGTCCTTTTGAAATAGGGAAATGGCATGCTTCTTTTATTCCTGCTGGACAACACAGGCACCGGGAGGTCTACAGTTCCTTTTGCTTCCAGTATTTTTAACCAGATTCAGAACAAAATAAACCACAGAACGCATTCTTCTGAATTATTATAGTGTTGTAGTTCTGGTAAAATAAAATAAAGATATTAATTTTAGTAATTTATTAAATAAGGGATATAGTGTCTTCTTGACTTCATTAAATAGAATCAAAAAACATCTGAGAGAATCTGAAATTAATCACACTAATAATGCTGTTCTATGTCTTAGCATTTAATGGGGCTCTTAAAATAATCATTCATTAAATGTATTTTGTAGGAGAATCTCTCTGGCCACTCCCCGACAGCTTTATAAATCCTCCAACATGACTCAGCGCTGGCAAAGACGAGAGATATCTAATTTTGAATACCTGATGTTCCTCAACACTATAGCAGGTAAAGCTTCTGACTCTTTAATCCTTCATAATATGTTTATGTTTGTCAAAGTCTTAAGCACTGTGACTTGATAGAATGCATTCATCCCTCTGGAATTCAGCTGCAGGTTTGATAGATCCTGAAATACACACATTGCATTTTCTCAGAAATTGCACAACCTATCACCAAGGCTTTAGATTCATGTATTGTTGTGGAGGCTGTTCCTTGCTCTCCTTGCCATTTCCTCTGCTGACAGCTTTGTCTGAAGCTTTATTAGAGTCAACAAACCATTGCCAGAGAATGTCTGGAAATAATAATGGGAAAATGTAATTTTGCTACTTCATCATTCTCAGCAACAGCAACAAGACAGCAGAATAACAACAGTATTCTGCCCAGTACAGATGTCACCTGGATTGTGGTATGATTAGATTACAGCATCTTTTCTCATTTAGTTCTTTGAACTGAAATATAATATCAGATTAGGTATTTAAAATGAGAAATAACTGCCACAGACATCCATTCGTTACTGGCAGAAGAAGAGTTTTTCTGGCAATTGTTATTAATTAGACATTCACAGTGTATTTTTTTTCCTTTCACCTCTTCCTTTTCTATGTATTAACTTAGACATACTTTTAAATGTGAGAAGCAGCAATTTTCTAAACCATATGCAAAGATTTCTAGAATATGGTTTATTGTTAAGATTCCTGCCTCTAGCGCACGTACTGCTTATCAACCTGCCTGTCGAGAGGCTTCCTCAGACATTTCCCTCCAGTGAGCTTTAATTTGAAGCACAAATTAAATCCCACCAGGCTCCACATCTCATATTCTTACTTGGTCCTGACTTTCCTGCTTGAGGTTATCCTCTGTCCTGACAGAAGACAAATGTAAGTGCAAAACCCCACAGTAGCACCCAAAATGCCCATTACTGTGACTAGTCTGAGCTGAGTCGCTGTGTTCTTCCCAGTAGGACAGTGGCAGAATTCAGCAGCTGTCAAACTGACTTTCTTTAAACCTTTAGGCTTTTGCTTCTGTGTTTATATGCTAGCCATCTTCTGTGCATCCAGGCTCACAGGCGTTAATAAATGTGTCATCAGATTATCCCAGTGTGATACAGAAGTGTTACCGATGAATGGCTGGAAATCTCAGGGCATGTTTACCTTGCACAGTGGAGTGCAAAGCAGCGTCCCTGAAGCGTCCCTGAACCAGAGACCTGGACTAGAAAGTCTGTATAGTGTAGTTGTATGCAGGCACAACAGCCTGGCTTCGGAGCATTACAGCCACAGTCAGCACAGATCGCTTCCTAAGAAAGGAGCCCTGTGGAGCGTTTATTACCTCTGGCACCAGGCCATGAAAATGCTGCTATCCTGCCTCTGGACACTGGCTACATCCAGCTGCTCCATGTCTCTCACATATCCGCTGCCCTTCTGGTTTTTAGGAAATTCAGGTAGAGCCTCACAGGCTCCCTGTCCATGTCACCCAAACTTGGAGGGCTTGCTGGAGAGCTGGAAGTTGTTCAAGCCCTCTCAGCCTCTTTCCAATGCGTTGTCGACAAAACTGCCTTTCACTTATGATTTCCTTTTCATATGTTTGGTTCTTCTTTAAGCAGCATGTCTAAATTCCTTAATGAGAGGAGACAAGAGCTAAGCCAATTTTTGATAAATTACTTTTCATTTTTAATCAGTTTAAAAACTTCAAGGTCATTTATTTTTGGGTACATCACCAATGCATCAAAACCTGAAGACATCATTATGCTTGAATTCAATTAGGAATTGCAGTGCTACTTACAGCAGAGTATCCATCAATAAACAAGCTTCAGCCTGAAGGGATCCCATCAGAATATCTCAGAGGTCTCAAGAAAAATGCTTGGTGTTTTTTTTTGTTCTTTTTTTTTTGTTTTTTTCTTTTTTGATATAGTGCTATTAGGCAAGCTTTGTAGCCAAACGCCTGATTGCTTACATAAAACAACTTTCTCTTAATGTCATCTAGTATTATTCATCTGCTTTACAAAAGTGTACGCTTCCATATGCATTCCAGGTTTCATGGTTTGGAGGATTACCAGCATATTCTTCTTACTTTTCTTTGTGAGCTTGTATTGCCTTTGAAAAGCTTACAGCAGCTTGGTCAGTACCTTGGTAGTGTCTCTCAGTGACTCAACACATCTACTTTCTGGCAGACATTTTGTTATCACTCTTATTGGTAAACTTCTTTTGTTCATGTAATCTCATTGTTGTTCACTGTATAAACTCACTTCTCAATACAAGAGCATTACCTGCCATATAAATGTTTCAGGAAGACATGATCAAATTCAAATTTAAACTTTGGTAAAGGTCATATTTCCAAAAGACAGAAAGGTAAATTTGAGTCTCTAGGGGAACTTTTCCTTGTCACAAGGAATATCACTTACTCTGACTGTTATTTCAAAGCCATCTGTATTGCTAAGCATTTGCAAATGGGTCCTTACCAATCTATGTAATTTCTGTCCTGTCATCATTTTCCAAATTCAGTAAGTCATCATGTTAGGCGGGGAAGAATTTACCACTGTACCCTCTAAAAATATTTTTGAAGGATATATAAAAGAAAGTGAGATTCTTGGGTGCTGGTCTGATAGTGTTTCAGTACTTCGTGAATGTTTTTGAAAAAAAGAAAAAATCAAACCTTTTTTCAACAATTGAGACTATGAAGGTAACCAAATAGAATTCAGTTGCAAAAATTATAACGTCTATCTTCACTGATGCTATCCCATAGAATCTCATGATGTTTAGTTTGAAAATCAGAATAAAATTTACTTACAGTAGCTGAGCCTCCTGCCAGCTACACACATACAGACAAAAACTTTATGAATAACTTAAGAAATTTAATCCTGGCTGAAACCCAACTTGCAGTTCTACACATCAATAAACTTCTTTTTCCAGTTTGGAAGAAGCTCTAAAATTTTTGATGGAAGCAAAAATTCAGAAAACTATTTTTTGAAAGGACAACTTATTTCTGTAGCTGAAACTGGCTAGGAAACTGGCTTCCCAAAATATATATCAAGATCTTGGAGGTATTGCGAAGAGTTTCACTGTAACCTTGCTGACAAGAAAGAAATCCACCATGATGGAATGCACATGAGCTCCGTGGCCAATGCCAGCGAGAAAAAGTTTCAAAACTTCCCTTAAAAGATACAACCTCTTTGCCAGTAATTGTTCTTATAGACAGTGATGGCCTAGTTTTGGACTACTACTTTTTATTTAACAGCATAATCTTGTTTAATAATATCATTGGTCTTAGCTATTGAAAAATATGTGCACCTTAATTTTTTATTCATCTTGCCAGGTAGCTCTTACTGATTTATTCAGCATATCTGAACCATAGCGTAGTCACTTATCAAAAGTAGATGTTTTCCACCTAAGAAATGTAGATCATTTGCTGGTAAGAAATTTGTAGTTTTTTCTTTTCTTCCAAATAAGTAGAGATCCACTAACTAAGAACTTTAGTACTCCTTTTTTGCCAGTTTTAGTAGCTTCCTTTCTTCTTAAGTGGTGCTTAGCCGGCCTCTAACACTTTACAAAATGATAAGAAGCTATTCATATTTTCTTTTGCCCCTTTTCTGAAATTATTCAAGGAGAAGCAGTACTGGAAAAGACATTTACAGAATCACAGAATCACAGAATCACCAAGGTTGGAAAAGACCTACGAGATCATCCAGTCCAACCATCCCCCCATCACCAATAGCTCTCACTAAACCACGTCCTTCAACACAACATCCAAACGTTCCTTGAACACCTCCAGGATTGGTGACTCCACCACCTCCCTGGGCAGCCCATTCCAGTGCCCGACCACTCTTTCAAAAAGCAGTATTTCCTAACATCCAGCCTGAATCTCCCCTGGCACAGCTTGAAGCCATTCCCTTTCATCCTATCACCAGTTACACAAGAGAAGAGGCTGACCCCCAGCTCACTACAACCTCCCTTCAGGTAGTTACAGAGAGCAATGAGGTCTCCCCTGAGCCTCCTCTTCTCCAAGCTGAACATTCCCAGCTCCTTCAGCCGCTCTTCATAAGCCCTGTGCTCCAGACCCCTCACCAGCTTTGTTGCCCTCCTTTGAACCTGCTCCAGGGCCTCAATGTCTTTCTTGCAGTGAGGGGCCCAAAACTGGACACAGTACTGGAGGTGTGGACTCACCGGAGCTGAGTACAGGGGGTCAATCACTGCCCTGTTTCTGCTGGCAACACTGCTTCTCATGCAAGCAAGTGATTCAGAAGTGAGGCTTATGATACCAACTCATTTTGTTTATTTTTGACATGCAGCTTGGTCTTTTACTTCTCTGAGTCCTTTACCTGCTTATTAATGTTGCTAATCATACAGACTTGGTTGATTCCAGTAGAACAGAACTACTGTATAACTCAATAATCTATCCTTGTATCTCTTAAATATGTCTGTCCTAACAAACATAGCCACTATGTAGACTGTAAGATCTTCATTAGCATTTAAAATACTGAAGTGTCCCCTTGGAAAAATCCATCTTTCTATGACGCTTTTAAAATTCTGTATCACCCTGTTAGCACATCTCAAACATACCTTAGCTTCATTTTCAGCTTAACCGTTTCTGTTGTGATCTCTGCTCATGACTCAATAACTAACTGTTTAGTTCTATCACAATTTTTTTCCCCTGGATCATTTCCTATGCAAGGATGTGATTTGCATCACTTGTGCTAGCCTCATATCTTAGTGCAAATTCAGTTCAAATTTACTCTTTCTTCATTTTCTGTAGTCTTGTTTCAACCTGTTTCTCTGGTCCTCTAGCCAACTATTTTCTCATCTCCCTATTATTTTCCTAAGGTCTTCACCTCTTTCATGCACTCTATGCTGACTTGACCATATTTCATCATGTTTACCGCCCTGTTTTTTTCTTTTTTTCCCAAAGGTAAACACTGCACTCTGCTACTTATCAATCAGTCTCAGTGTTATACTCTCCATGCCCCTGGTTTTTGTCCTGGCTGTGTAGATGTTCCAGGCCACCTTCCCCCCTCCTCCTATCTACTCCCTTCCCAGGGATTCTTTAACTTTGAAGGCTTGGGAGCAGCAATGATACACTAATTGTCCATTCATCAGACACGTACCAAAAGGCCTTATAGCATATGTGTCATCTGAATGCTGTGAGTGATGTAGGGACCATTTTTTATTTTTTTCGCTTTTATTGAATTTTTGAAATTATTGAAAAATTATTTTGAAATTATTGAAAAAGTGTTTAAAAATAATCCCACTGCATCAAATGAAAGACTGGGGTAATTCTCTATGTTTGCAAAGCCCATTATTTTAGGTAGAAATCTAGATTTGAAATCTATTTCCCCGTAACTAACTGATTTTTGATACTTTTTTCTTTTCAACCTGTAGTGTATTAAATATCTGTTTGCATTTGTATTTATTGCAGTTTTAATTCTTTCAAATCCTACCTGTCACAGCTCTTGAAAGAACTGGAGAATAATTATACCCTTAATTTTCGTAAGTCATTTCTTGTAGTGGAAAAGGATTATTTTTTAAAATGTGGTGGAAAAATATGACATCTTCAGTCAGGTAATAAATTCAGATGAACTTCTTCTCCCTCCTTTTTTTTTTTTCTTTGCCTGTTTAGCATTTTCCACTTTTTTACTCTGTGATGTACAAGCCCTCACTGGTTAATTATGTATATATTTAGCTACTGCATGTGTTGGGCTTATTATTGTCATCTAATTAGATGTAACTCGAACTACTTGCTTCTAGAAAAATCATTAAAAATTCTTTCCTAATGACCTAGAGATGACAAAATGTCTGTAAAGTGTGAAGAAGCAGACAAGCACAGGAACATCGCTCTTAAAGAGTGTTAATCCAGATGCTGCAATCATCTAATTAAACAATATTTTGCTGTCATTAACATTTTCACCAAGGAATTGCAGTTATAATTTCTTTGTCAGCTGTCTCTAGCTGACTTTACCTTCAAAACTAAAGTGCCATATAAAAACGTTAAATTGGATGGTTTAATTAAAAAGTTTTTTTAATGAAGAAACATATCCAGTTATTCTGAGAACTCATTTACTATGCCTCAGTTTTATTGTTCAAGTAGATTAGTGTCAGAGGCTTGCAATATTTAATATTCAGCCTTTAATATTAATCTCTGTAAGCCTACTTGGTAAGAAATCTGAAGCTTCTAAAAAGGTATAGTGACTACCAATAGTAGTACAGGTTTACGTTTTATGTTTATTTATCTAAAGGGGAAAAAAAAATAAAAGATTTTTGCTGGAGTCATTGTGCAATTAAAGAGATGGCTGAATATATTAATCTGCTGACTTTTTGCTCTGAAAATGACCGTTAAAAAGTCAGAAATGATCAAGAAAACATTCCTAAGAAAGTTAAACCACTAATATTTATGCATGTTTAGAATTAGGGATTTGTAATTCCATTACAGCCCTAGATCACTGTCTTCCACTCTGATAAGCATAGATGTGTGGTCCTACCTTGTCATGTGCATTCTGTCTCCTTTTGCAATTTAGACTAGGGCCCATCTTCCTGAATCGCTTTCATTTGTTGTAATTAAAAAGAAAATTGCTGAAGGAAAACAAACTTTTTTACTAAACAACTTCATGTTTTTTCTTAGTAGCTAATCTCTTCATATGATTTATAAATTCTGAAGGAGGTGGGAAGTAAATTTGACTTATTTTATTTAGACTATGGTGATATTCTCAAACCCAGAGTCAAAAGTTCTATGCAGTATGCAGCTAATCCTGTCCAAACTGCAAGATTATCTTCTTCAAATTATTTCTCAGTACGGATTTTTTTTTAAAAGCACACAAGTTGCTGCTAACATGGAGCTAATTCCACAGGATCATTTTCTCATGTGACCATACTTTGAGTATCCTGTCAGAATCACACAGCAAAGGAGAACTCACGTATGGCAGCTAGAGTTGGGATTGTTTTTTTCTTGCACTATGCACTTATCTGTGATTTTCCCATGTAAAACTGGAATAGAAAGCCAAAATCTCATTGATGGAATTTATTTAAATTGAAATGAAGTGAATGAAATAAATATTGAAAAGAGATCTCAATATAGAAAATATCTGTATATAAATTAGTGACTTTGAATAATTCTAAATTTTCTTTTAAGAATTTTGCAAAAGAATGTTCTCAGATGTTTTTGCAAAGCATTTTCAAGATCTGTTTTTGTTACCACAAAAGCTTTTGATTCTGAAGAATCATCATTTTTTTGCTTATGCTTTTATTAGACTATGCTCACCTCCATCTTTTCCTCAATCTCAAATTTCTTTTGAGTCTGCTGTCTAAATAAACATAAACTTTATTTGTAAATGTGTAAGGTAAATGTGTCACTGAATTATAAGTGAGATAAAAGTATACAGTAGTTAAAATTATTTCCTTACATCCCAAACATTGTTCTTGTTCTTATTTTCTTTTTGGAAACTCTTCTGTTAACTTAACTGGGGATTCTGATGGAGAGAAAAACATTTGTTGTGCAAGGATATACTTGTATAGAGGCCATATTTTATAGAACCTTGTGACGATGTCAAGAAACTGTATAAATTGCATGTCATTAATCCCTTGCTAAAGCTGAAAATAATACTCTGATTTGAAAGACACAGAAAAGGAGACAGACTTAGCTTACTTAAAGATTTATGAGAAAATAAACAAGCTAAAGATTAGTGTTCTACCAGATACTACCTTTCCTTTTCTTCCTTCACACAGGTAAATTATGCTTTATTTCCTGATTTAATTGATAATAACAATTAATTTAGTCCAAAAATGGTTTTATATTCATTCACTGTTGATATTATAGAAGTATCTTTGTTCCCATCCATGTTCATTTGCATGTTGTACATAGTGCCAAGATTGCTTTTTTAACTGAAGTTGTATTTGCACTTAAATTACTTTTTTTATATTCCTGTGGACACGAATGTTTTCAAAACACAAACAACAATGCAAAATTGTTAACATTGAACACCTTTTCCTTTTCCAGCAAGACTATATACAAAATAGAAACAGACTTCATGTTCATCAACTCCTATTGCAAAAATAAGGTGTTTGTAGAGCAGTATAAGTTTCATATTTCATTAACGCAGAGCTGATTTTTGTGTAGAATTGCAAATGCTACTCTGAACAAGGAAGTCTGTGTTTTCCTGTGCCAGGTTTTTTACCCTAGGAATCTGTCCAGAATCTGGAAGGAAGCAGTTAGTGAGACAGG
Source organism: Lagopus leucura (assembly GCF_019238085.1). Lineage (NCBI taxonomy): Eukaryota > Metazoa > Chordata > Aves > Galliformes > Phasianidae > Lagopus > Lagopus leucura. Next base: position 7,880,293 of record NW_024962262.1, read on the forward strand.
GCTGTAAATCTGCTGCAGGACTGGGAATTGTTAACCTGGGTTATTTCAGTCTGCTAATTATATTATATAAATGCGCACACATGTATTTATTACTTGATTTTGGTTTTTAATACTCATGTTGCACATTGTGTGATTTCTAGTAAATCAATATGGTGGATGGTAGTGAGCAGCTTCGTTTGTCTTATCAGTGAAATATTAGATACTACTAAATAGTAGTTGGCACAGGAGTAACAACCTCTTCCAAACACACTTTTCCTGGTGATGAACTCATAAGTTTCAGTTCTTTTCAGTTGTTTTTTTTTTTTTTTTGAAACTATCTAGAGATGACTTTTGCATATTTGGGCTTCTGGGATCTCAGTAATGTTTCTTCCATTATGTTTGGAGAAAGTGGCCTGGGGCAGTCAGCTCCATTTTTAAAAATGGTAAAATGTTTTTTGTGTTTCAAACTGATTAGGAAATAGAGTTAAAATAAACATGTATTTTTCCACCTTCAGTTCTGCAGTTCTGAACCTTCAGTTCAGTGAGTTCTCGTCCATTCTTTAGCAGAAAAGCACTGTGGGGAATAATAGAATAATATACTTCAGGACAGATCCAGATTTGCAAGCCTGAAATACAGCCTCTTGTTGTTGGACTCTCAATCTTTACCAACCAATCATATTGCATACAGTTGATTGAAAAATGATACTCTAATATTAGTTTTAGATTTTATCACTTGTACTGTAAAAACAGCTTCATGGAAATAAAAAATAAGGTACTTATTGGCATATGGTTTTTTAATTGATTTTGAAATATACTGTTCTCTTTACGTTATGCTGATGTCTGTGTTGACTTTTGATTGAAGAGCATCTAAACAACTACTTTTGTCTGGTAAATTTATACCTGTTTCTATCAAGTGGGATGAATCAGGAACATGCAATGCAATGAATGCAACTACTGGATTGCTTTTCAACTGATACTGTTTCCTAATTCTTATAATGTTTTCTTTCTTAATAGGACGAACGTACAATGATCTGAACCAATACCCCGTATTTCCGTGGGTCTTAACAAACTATGAATCTGAAGAGTTAGACCTGACCCTTCCAGGCAACTTCAGGGATCTTTCAAAGGTATGATTCAACTCCGCTAAAGGCACTTAGCCATCCTTTTTAGCAAGAAATTTTGTTTTATTATTTATATTCTGTTTAATAAGTAGGTCTTTGTATAAAGTCAAGAAAGTATGAATTAGAGTTATATTTTAGAATCATTTTATATTGAGTCTCTACATTATAATATTTACATGACCCTGACTGATCCAGTTCCAAACCTGTAACTCCTCAGTGCCTTTTGACTTCCAGTTCCTGGGTGCATCAGGCCACTTGATCCCACTAATTACCTCCCTCACTTCATGAAAACTGATCCAGTGGAAATAAAAAATTTGAACTAATTTTTCACATTGTTGCAGGGACTAGACTGTAGTAGCAGCTCTTGTTAAATAATTATTCATTAAGAAGTACTTACGTGTTTTAGAATATGGACTGTCTGGTTCCTATTATTATTTGTGGAAGTTTTTTTTATCCTCCAACCAAATTTGGACAGTTAGTTCCTTATAATAATACAATTCTTATTATGTATTTTCCTAATGTCACCACACTGTGGTTTATATATTCACATCTGCTACCCAACTTGTGCCACCTGGCTGATGAGAATGTGTGTCCTAACCATGTATGGCAGAATCACCTAGGGGGGGCTCTACTTATGTTCTTCTGGAAGAAGGATAAGAAATGGTTTGGATCTGAGTTTTGGGTAGAGTATTTCCTGGTTCATATCAGCCAAAGCAGTGCCTGTACCTTCTCATCGGGAAAGGCTTTGCAACATCCCCAACATGAGGTATCTGTTGTATAGGCATGACAACTTTCTTGCATCCCAGATTTCTTACATCTGTGGTTCTTCAGCCAGGAGACAGAAGTTGTTCATGCATTTTGAGAGTGCATGAGCTCAGAACGGCAGAGTTGCAGAAAGCTGTCACTTGCTGTCTTTAGGAATGAGGCTAGAGAGAGAAAGATGACCTCAAGGATTTATGCGGCAGTCCCTATGTTATCTGCTTCTGTTAGGGATGAGATTTTTTGGTTCCTGCATTTAAGTCTGCTTTTCTTTCCTCCTTTTCCTGCAAAAATCCTGGGCAGATAGCTCCTACCCTGCTTATCCCATAGACTTGCATCCTTGTTGTACTTACAGTGCCTACAGATGTGTTTTGTAACTGTTCCTTAAAGCCGGCTTTTTTGAGATTTCCACTGTAAGTTGAGTAGCACTTTATTGCAAAATAACAAGAGGAGGCATATTAAGTTCCCTCTCCCTTTCCTCTTGGGTAAGTAAATAAGTTTGCTTTGTTATTTTTGTTTTTATATTTTAAGAAATAGAAATCAAACTACATTAGCAATATGCCTCAAATGTAGACAAGTTGGTTGAGACACTGCTTGTGTTGTAAGAACTTCAGACGTTTCACAGTATTATAGGTATGCTTCACAAATGTGTTTTTCACTTATAAAATGCCATTGTAATGCATACCAGGAACAATAAAAGGAAATCTACAAACATGAATAGAGATCAGCAAGAATCTTGCATGGGCTCATTTGCTAGCATGTATAAAAATATTTCTGTTTAAGAGTTATTAATCATGATAAACCTTTCATTAAGACCCTTACACTTTTCAAAATCCTTTTAATTCACTTCTTTCTAGTATGAATAGCAGTGTGTGTGGTGAAGTGCAACAAGATTAGACTGTGTCTCGTAAGTCCTTCATTAGCTGCTCAGTTTTGGTTGAATCCAAATTTTTATGGCAGCCTATTAAAGTATATAATTGCAACAGGAAGCATGGTGATAGCTGAGTAGATATGTTTTCCTCATGAGTTAGTAAAGACTCATTATGGAATTAGTGCATGTACAGTTTATTAAGTATCATCGCAATCCTGGTAATGCTCTCCTTTAAAAGGAAATGTGAAATCAAATCCCCATTTATTAGTTTCTTTCAGAATCTGTGCAATGTGTGCAGCAGTATTTTGCTTGAGGAACTTTTCTTACACAGTTTGATAACTGCATCCTCTTATTAGAAAGCTACTGGTGGTTTCTTCTGGAAAAGCCTGGTTTTGGCAACTTTGAACAAATCTACATGGAAGTGGTTAAGCAGAGTGGTCTCCCCTTTCAGGCAAGGTCTGGGCTGCATTTATTCCATGGATGTCTGAGAAAGCACATGTGCAATCTGTAAAGTGTTTTGGGAGCCCTCAGGATGAAAGGGGTGTAATTGCCATTTTTTCCCAGTGTTTATTACAATAACATCTGATAGCAGTTCCTTAGGTTTTATTTCACAATGATTTTAAAAGGAAATATAGATTAATGACTTTCTGTAAAAGGCAGTGTCCAGTTAGTATGAAATGCAGTACTTCTGTGCACTTCAGCTGTTACGCGTTACTTGCACCCTGTTTCAATTCATGCTTTATCAGTAGAAATCTTAAAAATCAGATCCAACTTGAAGTATTTCCTTTGCAATTCTGTTTTAATTTCCATTCTTGTCCAATATCTATAAGTAAGCCCCTTCTTTCCTCAGTTGGGAGGTGAAGCCTGAGCAGCCTAGTGCGTAAAAACTGGAGCCAACGATTTATTATTCACGTTATTGAAACTAAGTGTGCCACCAGGCTTCAGTCAGACCTCTGGAGCAGGTACACAGTGTATTTTCCACAGGACCTAGTTCCGTGTGTCACATTTTACCCTGCAGTGCTTTCTTGCAGATCTGATGGCAGCTCGAAACCTCCAGCTAAGCTCCTGATGGAGAAAATCTCCTTTGTCAGTTCCTGACCTTCTGTCTTCCCACACGTTTGCCCTTCTTGGGTTTCAAAAAGCCTCTGTCCTTAATATTCAGCAATTAATATGCCTCAAACAATCTTTTGAAGCTAGAAGAATTCCAGCACTACTACATGCATGGCAAAAGCCCTCCAGAGCAGTGAAATTAAAAGTGATGCCATCCTGTCATGTTTTGTTTTGTTGGTTTAAAATATCTTTCATAGTTAACTATAGATATAAAATCTAACATTTTTAAATTACTCATTTGTCCATTGTCACGTAAGGTTCCAGTGCCATTTGTGATAATGGGATATAAGTCTTTTGAGATATTTTAACCTCTGATTACTAGTCTTTCTGTACAAAATATTTCGCACTGCCTTTGCATTTTCACAGATTCTAAGTGAATAAAAACTATAAATGTAGTTCATATGTTTTGTGGAAATGAAATTAGATGTGTTCAGTTTGCCTATGATGTCAGTGACAGAATAAAACATATGCCTTTTGCATTTACTCATATTGAAATATTTACGTTTCAGCAAAGCAATCTTGAGCATATAACTTGTCCATTCCTTCTATTACATTTTATTCTGGCTTTATGTAGCATTCCTTACTGAGGCACCTTTGCATTTGAATGTTTTTTGTCCTCTCAGAGCAATTATATTTAAGTATATTTAAACATTAGTCTAAAAATGCTAATACCCTTTTTCTTTGAAGTGTGTGGAAATTCCCTTATCAAGACATTTTTTCGTTTTTTTTTTTTTCTTTTTTCTCTTTTTTTTACATAAAATTTGAGATTTAAAAAATAGGGCACATGGTCACTGAAGGTGACGTAGCTGTAGGATATATTGGACTTTTCATTTGATTAGACAGCATAGGCTCAAGTTTTATTCATTACATATACAAGGTTAAAGGTTATATTTATTGTTTGACAGAATGAAAAGGTAGTGAAAGAGGCTGTTATAGATACATAGATGATCTTTTTACAATCAAACAACCCTGTGATCTGCTTATTTTCTTCTTTACTAAGATCTCCTTTGGAAAAATATCTGTAGTAGTAAACATTCATACACAAAATGTATTTGCAGCCCCTACTGTATCTTGAATTTTTTTGCTTATGGTTTTCATGCAAAGTACTTACGATGTGACATTGTTTGTGCAAAATTGTATGACTTTTACTCCTAAATTACACTGAATGCATGAGTTTGACGTGCTGCATTGTCCCTGCTCATTAAACTGTAAATGGGAATTTCTCCTCATTTACTTCTAGTCATACATCCGGTTAAATAAAATGATTTCTTCACCAGGCAAAGTAATACTAGTATTGACGTGTACGAGATGTCACACGCCCATTCATTGAGTGGAAAATTTTTATTTTGTTAATATAGAAGGTGTTTGACTGACGGGTGGTGATAAGCATAACCACTTTTTCTTATTACTGTGCCATTTCAAGAAAAGGAAGTGATAAAGCCCCAAGGCTTCTAAATGTAATAATGCAAATGAACGCGTCGAGGTGTGAATATTTCAAGGCAAACCACACTTAATACTTCCTAAAATGTGTATGCTATGAAATGGAGTTCACGGATATCAAGAGCCACTCTCACTGGAAAAATTAAATCAGTTTCTGTAACTAAAACTTCCCTCTTTACCGTATGCAACTCAACCACCAAAACAAAAAATATTTTGTTTCTCATTTGGGTTAAGCCACACAACTACACATTCCTTTTCTTAAATAGAAAGTTAATTTACCAGATGAAATTCTCATACTTTGAAAATACCAGAAGTCTTATGTCAGTTGATAGTTTTGAGACTGCCAAAGAAAAGCTGTTTTTAAATTTGGATAAAACTCAAATTTATTATAAACTTTAAAGTACCCTGCTGAGATGCCCTACTTAAAGGTTGATGTTTATTGTTGTCATTTAATAAAGAAAGCAAACAGTCAGAAAAAGCTCTCTGTATTCAGCTAAAACCAAATAAAACCAAACTCAAAATTCCTTTTGTACCCAGTCACAATTTTGTGCAGTGCATGAGAAAAAGAGATAAACAGATAAGGTAGCTGCTGCATGAATTAGAGTCAAGATAAGCAGCATATTTCAGTGGCCGGATAAATAGGATGCTGCATTCAGTTCTGCTCTCATGAGAGAATGTAGTTCTATGAAGATAGCTGGCAAAACAGTAAATATTACATGAGCTAGCATAACATGTCCAGTGGATATAAACACTGGATGTATTGACAATACACGGGTTCAAAGGCCAGATCTCTGAAGAGATTAGCTAGATAAAAAAAAGAATGACATGAATAGAAGTGTGTTTTTAATGTTAAATATTTTTATTTAAATGGGAAGAGAATCATGAAATAAACAGCAACCTTTGGTACATCAGAAGTGAAATGACCAAATAGATATTGAAGTAGAGGGAGATGTTTTGCTTGGTTGTAAAAAAGAGTGTGTTATAAAAGCTTTTTAGGAGAAGCTATATTATCTGGTATAAGCCCATGAACATGATTTATTTTTTTTTTTTAATAATTAAAAAAAAAGTAAATGATGTGTTTGGTAAAACATTTTGTAAGACTTTAGAGAAATAATTTTTTATTTAAGGTTCAGAACAATTTGTCTCACTCCAATTTAATATCCATACCAGTCTTATCATTAAAGTACTGGACTGAAAGTCGGTATTTGGATCAACCTTTGTCTTTATATTTTTTTGTGCATGTCATTTTAACCAGTTTGCACAGTAAAGGCACCTCAATGATTATATAAAGATGGAGGGATCATTCCATATATAGAATTTACTAGCATTTTATAGCTATAGTATCAAATTAAAACTGTGTTAGTTGACTTTCTGGATTGAGAATGGCACTGAAAAGCTATGAAAAATTTCATACGTATATCCTTTGTAAGAATAAAAACAGAAATGTCTCATTCACACAATAAGGAAATGTGAATGACTACCCTTATGTAGAAGTTACCATCTAGCAGTGCATATGCCTTATCAGAGTAAAATTAGTTTATTCTTTGCTGAAGGATGAAAAACAACTAAGGAAACTGGTGGTAGGCTTCTTTCAATTTGCTCTGTGCTTGCTATTTTATTTACTGAAGTTCCTTCTTGCAGAAGGTGTACATTCATTTGATGTACACAAATTGTGGTTAAGCAGTAAGATATTTAATTACAGAATAAAATAAAAGAGAGATATGATCACTTTTAGTGCATTTTCAGTGTGTATGATTTCCTACATCAGGAGAAATAAAAATGTTTGTGGAATGGCAAAATTAACCCATATATCCTGAATCGCAGTCTCAGACCATACAGATCAATTCTACATCCAATACATTATCTCCAGAGAAGTCAGGGTGGGACTTCCTAGCGAGAGAAAAATCTCCATCTTCCCTTCCCTTCCCTTCCCTTCCCTTCCCTTCCCTTCCCTTCCCTTCCCTTCCCTTCCCTTCCCTTCCCTTCCC